>NW_010199155.1:71306-73529 GCF_000695765.1 Mesitornis unicolor
AGCTTCCACAGATTCTTTCCTACCTGAAAAAAAAATTTGGGGTGCATACTTTTACAGGTACTCAATATGCTGTTTTCCAAGTGAAGAGCTTTAAATGCTGTGTGGCAGAAAATTTCACATTTATCTTCTTTGAGCAATAAATACCTGACTGCTGCAGTGGTTCTGAATTAGTGTCGCCCAATAAACTAGTGTCAAACAGATGGCTGATTTGTTATATCATGATCTGGTTTTGATAGTACTGATTTATGTTAGTAAAGATGAGGCTTGCATAACTTACACTGCAGTATAAGCTATTTCTGAATATCTTGGAAAACTTGTGCACTGTACTACTCTGCCATAAATATATTTCCTTGACGATGAAGACTGTTGCATGTCTTTGTACTTTCACTTGCTGGAAGAATGCTACAACAGTGGCTTTTATTAAATTTCTTTATAAAACTCTAGCAGGTTAATTGGGCCACTAATTGCATCTACACTGAAATGCAGAGAGGACAATATGTTAAGAGCCCTCCAGCTATTTTTTCGTGGCTGCCTCCACCTATCTAATGCTATGCAGCAAGAAAGTGAAAGTATAGTGCAAAAAACTTCCAGTGTTGTGTGGGTAATGTGGTCAATGGTTTGCCATTTGGTAACCAAACACGGTGATAATGCTCAAGGTTATCTCCCATGTATGCTATCTGTGGGTCAAAAGGTGATGGTATTTCCATCCTGTCCTTTTCTCCCGTACGTTAAGGTATGGGAGCAGCTGAGCTCTGCTGCAGTTTGACAACCTGTTCCTAAACCATCATCATAGGCTGATTTATCCTCTCCTCATCAGAGGTTGTTCCTGGTTATTCCTCCAATGCACTAATTTCTTCTTGTAGCTCTGTTAGCCTGGAGGTGAAAGGAAGGACAGGAGACCTTGGAAGTTACTCAGAGTCTCCCTGTTGTAATGCGCATGTTGGTGATGACGCCTGAGAGATGGCTTCCTGTGTGACTATTCCCCAATTGTAATTTGTCTCAGGTAGGCTGCACTAGAAGTGTAATCAAGAGTAGAAACATGCGATTAGTTTTATCAAACTGCCTTTGCATTTCTCACCCTGTCTAGATTATCCGTCTTAATTGGGGGATGATAAGGTCTCGCCTCTTCATTGAATTGTAAAACAGTGGATATAGTGACAGCACTGTTGTTGTGGGGATTTCGGAATCAAATAGGGCTCAAAACTTGAGATTAAAAGGGGCGCTTCATAGGCACTTCTAAGGTAGCAGCTCTGGATTTAGCAGTCGCTAACGCAATGTGCGTACTGTCCCCTATGAAGCTGAGCCTCGTAACAAACCGATGTTGACACATGCTGCAGTTTTACCATTAGTTTGATTTAATCTTTGTAATGATTAAACACAATAGTGATTCCAATTCACAGGTTTTTCAAGAGATCCTTAATTTTCAGAAGTTGTGGATTTCTAGATGGGAGTCTCAAGGTTTCTGTTAATCTTTTCTGGGTCAAAAAAGACTGCCCGATCTTTGTGCAGAAATTATGAGGATTGATTGCTGGGAAGAGGATTTGAGGAGTAGCCTCTTCCAGAGCCCAAGGGTTTCTTTTGTGTTATCCAGGCTCTGTGGTTTGATTGACTTCTGGGAAGGATGGCTTACAACCAGCATGTGTGTTTTAAGGAGCCTCCTTCTCCAGTGGTTCCTCTGGCAAGACAGTTGGTGAAGTTTTGCAGATGGCTAACCGTAGTTTCCGAGAGTTGGTGCATGTAGTATCTTCTTTATTCTGAGAAAGAAGGTTCCTAATTTAGCATTTACTCATGCACTCATTAAAGATGTTGGGAATACTGCCATGGCCTCACTTGGAGCTGAATCGGATCGTTTTGTTCCACTCCCTCTCTACCACCAGATTTAGTTGTAATAGCTTGTTGGACCATTTTGGTAGTGTCTTAATTGGCGTTTAAGATTTTTTTTTTCCCCTCAGTCATCAGTTTTGTGATACAAATTACATACATACTTGGTGAGTACCAGTGAAAGAGGTGTGAGATCATCTAAAGTTCCCTGACTGGGATTGTTTTCCCATATCATTAATTTTGTTTAAGTTTTTATTCTCAGACTCCTCAAACTTTACAGCAGAAACTCTCAAGTGACTAATAGCACATTTGGTTTCAGTAGGTTGGGATGCTCAGGATTGATGTAAATACTCCAACTTCAGAAGTATATGGTCAGACTAACTTAACTTCCCGCCCCCCCCC
>NW_010199156.1:0-5501 GCF_000695765.1 Mesitornis unicolor
CGAAGGAGAGGGGAGAAGCAGCGTGGCTGCGGGGTGATGGATGAGTCTGGAGGGGTCCCGCTCCGCCCCACCGCGAGTCACCGCTCCGGGCAGGGTGGCTGGGGACTTTTGACCAGGGGAGAACTGGTCAAAAGAGACCAGGGGAGAACTGGTATTGGGAACTGGTCTGGAAAGGAGGATGTGGCCGCCTTGGGTGTTTGGAATGCCAGCTCTGTGCCCAGTCTCTCTCGCTTGAGCCGGGAGACGAATCTCCTCTCCTTGCTGCCCTCAGACCCTCTCTGATGCAGAGCCGCACTCCTCTACAGTATAAGGCCTCTAGGAAGCCCACAGGAGATTTGACAGTTTATTACAGTTTTTTGGTACCTCATCTGGAAAGCCGAATAAATCCTGCTAGGAAATGAGTGGTCATTTCAAAGCTAAATAAAAAGAGCAGCATGACTATGTTTGCACGCTTACCTTTCGCTTCCATGGAAAAGAAAGGATCAGCCTCTGGAGCTTATCTCCTTTCCCCTGCACAGTGCTCCATTAGGCAAAGCACTTCAGCATTCAACTTTCTTTGCAATTAACATTCTTTTTCTGCTCAGTGGAACAGAAACCTTCCTGCTGGCTACTTCACAGGAGACACAGGGACTTGCACTTCGAGGCAAGATTTTTTTTCTGAGTCTGAGGCTAAATTCAGGTATCCAAACTCCAGTTTGTAAAAGAAGGATTTTACAGAACTTGGTATGTCTAGTAGTGCCTTCAATTTCAACTCTTAAACACACTGTGACAGGCTTGCACAGCCTTCGCAAAGTCATGTCACAGGAGCTGCCACTGAAGGGTAAGTGCAGCTGACCATAGAACTGCATTGAGAGCAGGGATGTGACTGCAGGTAGTATTCCACGTAATCACACAGTTACAACAACACAGGCTTTAGCCCAGTGCTCTGTAGAGCCTGTGCTGCTAAAACTTTTTGCTACAGTACAGGGTCAAGCTGGGAAAGGTCTGCACCAGTGACCATCGTGCGCCTGTGGTGCAGTCACACCCCTATCACACAGGCAAAAGCAAACAAGTTGGGTGAGGAATGAGGAACACTTGACAGTTTTTTGAAGGAGCTTTTTCAGTCATTCTACATGTTAACTTAATGCAGCATCTAAGAGAATTATTTAAAGAATCATTATTATTTTAAGCAGGGAGTTATATGTCATGTATCTGCTCTCATCACCAGTAGTGCCAACTCTTTTTTGTCTGTAACTCACAGTTTTTGTATGCTTGAGATGTGCAATACCAGATCATGCATGCCCTTTCAGCCTTAGTCTGTTCGGTATCTGGCCTGCAACATGGGGAGCAGCTGATAACAGGTTTTGTTTTCGTTTCTTCTCAAAGTCATAGTGAATATCAAAAGTGTTTCAAATAATTTACCTGATTTATAGATTAAATAGAAGGTTCCCCCATTCACATGCTCTAGTTTCAATAAAAATATAATGTTTAAAAATACCTCATCTAAAACCTTGTATCTGATACAGACTGCCAGCTGCACAGGGATCACACACACAGTGAAGAATGGCTTCAAACATGAACACCAGCCAACAGAAACCAGTGGTGCTCATGGAAGGAGCTTTTCAATATGATTTGTAATTCATGTTACACTAGTTTAAACAGCTCTGAAATCACAACCAACTCTCAGGACACACAGAGGGAGAAATGGCTGCAATTTCCTCTCTTCTCTAAGAGGCTGCATATGAGGCCAGTTCATGGTGGGCAGCAGGCCCTACAGCCCTGTGTTGGGACTCATATTCCAAGTTTTGGGAACACAAGGGGACGCTGTTAGTGCAGTGTGATCTTCCCTGTGATCTCTGGCTCCTGCAGCTTCTCCCCAGAGCTCAAGCCTATGCATTTTGGGTGTGTTGTGTTATGAACTGGAGATGTCACCCATGTGTGGTTCCCCATCACACCAGGTGGAGAGCCAGAGGAGAGCTGCAGTCCTCGGCAGCTGCTGGGCAAACCCACTCTTGATCTGCAATTTGCCTGAGCAATTCCTTCCTTCTCAAATTATTTCAATGTGACAAGAAAGAACTGATATTTTTCTCCATGGTCACTCAGCATTCGTTTATCTGCCACCCCAACATTTTCTGGAGGCTTTCTGATCTCTGAGCAATAAACATCATTAGCACAGATAGCAAGGAGGCGAGGTCCTTGGGAGTATAGGAAGAGCTTTATGATATGTTTACAAAAGGCGTCCAAAAAAGGTGACAGCAGTATGTACAGAAACGCAGCTGCTGCACTGGCACTGAGTGTGGCTGGGGGTTATGGTCCTCTCAAGAAAAAAAAGTGAAAATCTGCTATGATGTACAGCAGGCATAATTCTTCCTTTGCATTTTTTTTTCCTTTGCAGGAAAAAAAAAAATCTTCCTTCACAGTTTTTAATGTACATCTTTCTTATAATGCCATTTGTAGTTAATGAGTATTCTGGGCCTGCTGAAGTCAGTAGCTTTGGTCCTTAAGCTCTACGTAAGAAGGTCTGAAGGGGTTGGATCCACCAGGACTGGCTCGTGCTTTGTGTCTGCCAGCACGTTTCTAGCCTTGCCCCCTCCTGCGATGCTTTCCTCCTTCTCTGCAGACTGTGTGTCTTGGCAGTCCCATTTCCCCAGCTGATCCTTATCTCGCTCTTGGCTGCTGGACTTGGGGGGCCCAAGGGTGTGTTCCTGCTTCACAGCCGAACAACACATCTCCAGGACTGAGCTGCAGGAATGTGCTTCCTGGAGAGCTCAGTGTTGAAACGACACAGCCTGCGTTTGGTAACGCAACCTGGCTGGGATTACTGAAAATGTTACTCGCTACCTCAGGGCTGGAGCACCTAAAAGAGGCTTTAAAAGTCACAAATGAAAATAAAAATACAAGAGGAGTGAAAAGTCCATCCTGGAAAAAGGAAGACATGGTGTTCGGCGATGCTCATCGCACACTTCAGTACATTTTCTCTAAGGAAGGGATTCAGAGGATCAAACTGACCAAGCTCTATTCAGTTACTGATTAAAATTATAATCCATGAGCAGGCACCAGTGTTACAGCCGGCTGGGATGGAGTCAGGTCACAATGCACCTGCATTTATTCTATGCTTGTTTACAGCTCAGAGAGTGTTTTCCTTATGGCACCAGGCAGCATGCATTTTCATTTATGTTATCCTAACCCTTGGGGGGTTGCTGGCAATGCCAGTCAGCGCTGGTGGTTGCCCCATGGCTCCTGTTCCCTGCACATTTCAGAGATGCCTCCACTGTGGCAGTCTGCAGCAACCCAGGGTGCTTCCCTGCACCCCAACATCCCTTTGTTGGGTGGTCTCTACGGCCTGCCCTGCCCGTAGCATCCTCTTGCTGGGGGAATTGGCCAAGATCTGTAAATCTGAGCTGCAATGGGAGTCAGAGCTGTGAGTTCACACACACAGGAAAGAGGGTTTATCCCTGTGCCTACACTTTGCAAGTTGAGGACACAACCTCAGAGATAACAAGGGCCTTATCTGGGTGCAAGACGCAACCTGATCCCAGATGTTGCCCCAATTCAGCCCTTTTCCAGTCTGTCCAGTTCTGAGGATGGCAGCCTCCATCCTTAATAAGCTGAGGGGTGAGGGAGGAGCCACCCACAGCACTGCAGCCTGCCCTATGCAAGAGATTGGCAGGAGAGCAGGGAGGAGGCCATGGGATCTGCCTTGGTTTCCACTAGCTTGGTTTGCTGCACTGCAATTTTTTACTCAATTACATCGTTTGTAAAAGGAGAGTTTATAAATGCTTGTCACCAGGAGAACAAAGTTACATAATTAAACAATTTACCAGAGAGTCTGTGGCTTCAGTGCAATTCTCTGGGGTGATGCAGTATTCAAATAAAAATATTGGGTGATACCATAAATATTGTAAATGGCTCTAGATGGTTTCCAAGGGCTATGTCAACTGTTTATTGCGCTGAAAGAGAAAAGTGAAATCACGGAGAAGATAAAACTTAAATAAATAAGAATAATGAGGAAAATAAAGCAAAAATATTTTCTTTTGTATTTTGAAAGCTCTGGAGAATGTTTTTGGCCAGCATGAGAGAAGACCATCTTATTTACCAGAATAATGAACCAAAGGCATCTGTGTGCACTTGCTCATAGGTTATATACGTAAGTCAGCAGGGGCTGTGGATGGATGCTTAGATAAAATCTGTCCACAACACTGGGAAAACCTCTTTATTTGATTTTGGCATTTGCAAATTCCAGTCATGGAGCCCAGGAACGCATCTCTTTCACTAGCCAAGCTGTCAGGCTCCAGCAGCCCTGCCATGGCAAGGGCAATCAAAGGAGAACGCCACAAACAGGCAGAATTGTAGGATAGATTAGCCATATCATTGAAAACTTCAGAAGGTTGTTTAAAAGTTGTTACTGAAGCAAGATAAATATTTGTCAGGCATGATCCCACCATGCAATGACAAGTAAACTGTATGGAATGTGTTACTAAAATATAAGTGTTCTGAAAAAGAAACAAATCTTGTGGATGAGAAAACAAGCACAAAATTGATTTGTGGCACTTCCAAAGGCAACAAATGAAAACATATTTACATGGACTGGGCTGAAGTCTCTTTTATCTTCTGAAGAACATAAATTATAGTACGTGCAGATCACCCAGTGAAGCAGTGGGTTTTCAGTGAGCCATGAAAACCTAAATACTGCTCCCAAGATAACGAGGTTTGTCTGTCTTTTACTGATGTGGAGATGAGGGGCTTGGCTGCTGGAGGAAGGGGGAGTCACCCAACTCACCACATGAGTGGCCTGTGCCAGCACTGGGGGCTTTGGTGCTACTCAGTGTGGGGACCTGGCATCACACCATGCCCCATTGCAGGCTGGCGATCCCATGTAGTCTGCAGGAAAAAACCTTCTTCTCCCGAACCACGAACTGGGCAGATGCGGTGGAGCTCCATGGGCTCCAGCGAAGGCTTTTGGCACATGAAACGCTAAGAGGCAGTGGTGGAGCTCAGGTGGTGCTGCCTTGTTGTTGATGCCCAGGTGGTGGTGTCCCCGAGGTGATGTCCTGGCAGGTGGCTCCAAGGCGGTGCTGAGAGGCACCTCAGGGGGACAAGACCCCACATGCTGTCTTGGGAAGGTGCACACCCAGCGCCTCACTTACAGGCCCTGGGGCAGCTGCGGGTCTCGCTCTTGCACTGGTAGAAACACAGAAAACGCCCCGGCTGTGCTGGGGCAGGTTCAGGCACAAGTCCTTCCATCCCACAGCAACTCAGTATCCCCATCATGGCAGAAGTAGGCAGCAGGAGTTAAGGGGGGAAGCACAGAGAGGGGATTTGCAGAGGGAACAGCCGGGACAACCACGAATGAGGCAGGAAGGACGGCACAGAGCGCGCCGTAACGAGAGCGCCGGGAGCGGTACTGCCGGGGATGACGGCACTTGGGGCGTTCGTCGGTTTCCGGCAGGGGCCGCCGAAGATTGCCGAAGCGGGGGCGCGACGCGCATGCGCTCTGTGGGTAGCGACGGGGCCCTGTGATG
>NW_010199157.1:0-40978 GCF_000695765.1 Mesitornis unicolor
CTTCCCGACGGGGACGAAGCACTCACCGCCGGCGTCATGGGCGGATTAAACGCACCGGGCCTCCAAAGTACAATGAGGGGAGTTGATGCGGCCCGAGGCCCTGGGTTGTTCCCTGAGGACCGGGGAGGGGGCTGGGGAAATGTCACTGCGGCCAAGGTCTGCGCGACCCGCGGCGGGGAGGAGGCCACACTTTCCCCGTGCCAAACACCCAGGCAGGGGCTTCAGGTGGTGAGAGCGTCTCAAAAACTACTTGACACTGCTTGTTTTGCTGTACCCTGAACAGAATCCCCAAGTTTACTGGAAGAGGGTGGCTGAGGAGCCAGCCTGCACTGACATAACTGCTTAATGGCACCGTCCCGGCGTCTCTGGCAGCCGCTCTCCTATTTAACCCAATTGCTGCATGTGAACTGATGCGATGACAGCTCCGTGGGAGGCTGGGGGAGCTCGCCGAACGCTCTCCAAAACAAGACGCAGGGATCTAAGCTTCCCCCTGATTATGTATAGGAAAGGAGTACCCACAAAATAGTACTGGTAAGTGAGAGGCAAACCAAATTTTAACTACTATCTAAAATTGTCATTGTGTGTTCTTTGCCCCAGTCATTATCGTATATATTTACTGTAGAAACAGAGTATAGAAAGCTCAAGGAAGGGAAATGCAACATTCTTGCATTGGCTTCAAAATACACCAGCGTCGTTCTGCATTGCAGAATCATTGCAGGGAAGAAGTTCGACTCACCTGAACCTTCCAGGTTTGATATATGTTAGTTTAAGCCATATGAATAAAAAAAAAATACGTTAGTGAAAAATCTCTGATCTGCTTAAACTCTTCCAAATTTAGGGTCGGGGTTGAGTCATCATTATTTCCTGTCAAATGGTTTTGTGAAGTCACCCAAAATAATGAGATGTCACTTGCCTGGATACATTAATAATTAGAAGGATTTATTGTAGCAGGCATCATGGGAAAGTGTAACTTTCCCATTAGATGTCCTTAATTAGAAAAGAATGTGTCAGATTTCAGATCAACATAGAGGAACTACAACTATCCATTAGAAAGAGAAGGACAAATAATGCAAGTGACAGCCCTTGCAGAAGTACAAAGGTTTAAATACTTTATAAATTAAGGGGATTGAAGGTGCTCATTTTCATCACTAAAGCTCTATGACCTGTCTTCATCATCAGAAGCTTGCAGTCTCCAAACTGAATTAAACAACATAAAGAGCGAATGCTGCATGTAATTCTGACAATAGAATATTTCTGTAATCAGCGATTATTCCTTTTGTCTTTCAGCAACATCTCCTTAGGATGGGCCAGACTGCTCTGGAAAGTGTTCAGTTATGCTAACAGGAAGATTTGATAGAGACAGTGGTATCTCTTGAACCACAGCAAGCATAGCTGGTAGCAAGAAGCGGGATAAAGGAGTGGTTTGACTGGTTTTTAGAAAAAAGTTGGAGGGCTATTAGGTAATTCTAATGTGTGGGAGGCATTACTCTAAATCCAAGCAGAGTAAGGGGCCTAACTACTTGGGCATGTGTCAGGGCTTAATTTAAGTACCTGGCTTTTGTGGCTTCCTTTTGGCTGTGAATAATTCCTCACAGACTCAGGCCAAGGGTTTTACTGGGTGGTACACAGAAGCTAGAAAGTGAGTCTTACAATGCTTACATTTACTTAGAGACGTGAGTGGAACCAGTTTACACTCATATTTCTGTCCAGTTCTCGGTTAACATACAGGCGTATGTTTTATTTACACAGTCTTAAAATCACGCCATGAACGACATCAAAGCAAGAGTAATTTCAGGAAAGGGAACATATATCTGCAGTGTATTTCAGCTTGCAAAGAGACAACGTTCTAAGATGGGGAAGAGTACAAGTTTGCAGCATAAGCAACCTACTCTCTGTGGGACATCAGACCTCCTCCTCCCATGTCAGTTGCACCTGAACGTTACTACAAGCTAAGGCTTTTTCTGTGGCCTCTGAAATCAGTCAGTAACATTGGACCAGTGCCTAACTGACAGGTGGCCACATTACCAAGTTATCAGCTCGTTTGCTGCTCTTGATAAGTGTTTCATTAGGGCTGATTTTGGTAGGAAAGCTGAATTTGTTTCTTATGGGGAAAGAAAATCCTTTAACAGGGAGGCTTTAACAAGCAGGGCCTTGTTAGTTAAGCTCTTCAATTTGAATGACCATTTTGCGCAGCATTTTGCTTGAAAAATATGTTTCTGTTTTTCATGACTTTATCTGAAGCATAATTATAAGCGCTAAGTTTGGATTTAGAAAAGGGTAGGTCTAGTTTACCAGAGGGCCTGGTGGAGATAGGTGGTCAAAACTTGTGTAGTTCAGTGGGACTCAAAAATGTGCACATAATTTCACTCAGACATTAATGAAAATATAAAGTGTAAGTAGAACTTTAGAGGAATGTCATAAGTGTCCTTTTGAAGTACTGGGTGAAAGCCCTTTTTATTGTTAAATTAGCCTTCTCTTTTCCTAAATGGAACCTTTAATCTCAAATTAAATCCTAAGAGGGCTAGGGAACACAGGGTGCGTTCCAAGGGGATATATAAAAATCACCTTACTTCCATAAGTCGTTAGCATCCAGCATTTGTGCTTTTAATGAGCTGAAATGAGAAATCTTGTAAACTAATTTGAACAAAGTACAGTGTCTTACTCACAGCAAGATGCCTCCAACATCAATCAGCTCTTGAAAGTTTGTTTGTGAGATACTTCTTTAAGAATCTTTCATCCTAAAAATGACACTTGAAAACTCCGCAATAGATCTTGACAAGAGTCACACGTGAATGCCCAAGAGATAAGTGATGCATTGTTTTACTGTGGAAGGTGGTATAAATATTCCACTTCTGAAGCTAGGTCTAAACAAAGCTTACCTGCTCATTAAAATGTAATGAAACGTGACTATTTTACATACTGTTTTGTAAATGAGATTTCCTAAAACACACCTCTATTTTCAGACCTTCTCTGAAAAACCTCTGGGGGTAAGCGAAGTTCAGTACAATAAAGAAAAACATTTTATTTGTCTTTAATGCCTGCCTCAGATGACTGTTATGTAGGATGGCTACATGCCACACTGTCAGTGCAGCTGACTATTCTCTTTTAGTGGTGGTAGTAGTAGTAGTATTTTTAGTTTTAAATTAAAATCTGCCTGCAGCCACAGATGAGTTCTCAGCTCACTGCTCTCTGACTAAGGACACAAATTGAAATTGGCACTTTCCTCAGAAAGCCTCTTTGAAGGTTAGCTGTCCACTTTGGCTGAGTGAAGCACCTTTGTCTTCAGGAAGACTGCTGTGCTGCAGGTGCTTGCAGGCCTGGAGTGCCCTCAAGCACTTCAGAGCAAGAGACTTTCATAGTCCCAAACAGTAGCTGTTTCAGCTCTTTAAAGTATGGGACAAGTTATGCTAGAGAAAGACAGAAAGAAACAGATTGAAGCCAGATGACTGCCCGTTTATTTTTTCAGCAAGTAAAGGTCTTCACACATCTGAATAGAACAATTTTAGGGATTTTTCATTTTAAGAATCTCTGTCACATGAATTCAGATTGATGAACCAGTGCACCTGTTTGACTTTTCATGTGTTAAAATACATGCTTGACTTAATTTTGCTAGTGAAGGCAATCTATTCAATAGATTATACATTGAAAAAGGTGCCCAAATCAGAGAGATGATCTAGCTATGCCTGCAAAGATTGGAAATTCAGTAATTCATATAGTTTAAAGAACCAAAATAAGTGGATAGATTTCAGGAGATTTCAACATATTCCTGATGCCCCTTGAAATCACATCAGGTATGCTGAGTCAGTCTTGCCTATTTTTGGTGATATACCCTGTACAACAATCATGAGTAAATATATATGTCATTATTTTTGGGTTGCCATGTATACTCATGGCTAAAATAACTGCTCAGAGACCAAACACCTTCCTGTTTACTGGGCTTTCAGGAGCTTGTTTAATATTAACTGTGGTAAAATTCTAGTAAACAAGGTCAACAAAACAGAGCTTATGCAGGGTCACCTCAAGCATTTGCACATAAGCAAGGAAGTGCTTAAAAGGCACCATTATGGAAAAAACCCAGATTTTTACTGGGAAATCTGCATTCTGAGATGCCTCTCTGAAGCACGCATATACTAATGCATGTAGCATGGGGAATAAACATGAGGAAGTAGAGATCTGTGTGCAGTTGAAGGGCTATGATGTTGGGATCACAGAGATGGGATTGCTTGCAGGACTGCAATGCTGCAATGGAGGGATACAGGCTGGGGAGACAAGGTGATGGAGTTGCATATAGAGCATATAAAGCATACCGAGCTCTGCATAGGGATGGATGTTGAACCAGCTGAGAGCTTATGGGTATCACTGAGCAGACCTATATGGGTAACGTTGTAGTGGGGGTATGCTATATGTGTCCTGAGCAGGAGGGACAAATGGATGAGGCCTTCTGTAGACAGAAGTAGCCTCATGTTCACAGGCCGTGGTCCTCATGAGGAACTTCATCCACCTTGATATCTGCTGGAGGAACAACACAGATGGGCATATGCAATTCTGAAGGTCCCTGGAGAGTATCGAGGACTATGTCCTGACCCAAATGATAGAGGAGTCAATGAGGATTGGTACTTTTCTCTCTGCTAATTATAAACAAGGAAAGGCTGGTTGGGGATGTGAAGGTTGAAGGCAGCCTTGACTGCAGTGACCATGAGATGGTGGAGTTCAGAATCCTGAGGAGAAGAATCACTGCAAAAAGTAAGTTCACAATCCTGAAGAGCAGACTTTGGCCTTTTTGGCGATCTGCTGGTAGAGTCCTATGGGATAAGGCCCTGGATGGAAGAGTGGCCCAAGAAAGCTGGTTGAGGATCGCCTCCAAGCTCAAGAGCAGTCCATTGCAACAAGCAGGAAGTCAGGCAGAAGTGCCAGGAGGGTTGCACAGATTAACAAGGAGGTCCTGGCAAAACTCAAACACAAAAAGGAGAGACACTGTCTGAGCATGTAGAAATGCTTTTAGGGAAGCCAAAACCCATCTGTAATTGAATCTAGCGAGGGATGTTAAAGGTAACAAGAAAGGCTTCCCGAAGTACATAAATAGCAAAAGGAAGACTAGGGAAAATGCGTGCCTGCTGCTGAATGGGGCAAGGGCCCTGGTGACACATGACATGGAAGAGGCTGATGTACGGGATGCCATCTTCACCTCAGTCTTTACTAGTAAGACCCACCTTCAAAAATCTGAGGGCTCAGAGACCAAGGAGAAAGTCTGGAGCAACGAAGAGCTGAAAGAGGATCGGGTTAGAAAATAGTTAATCAAACTGGACATACATAAGTCCATGGGTGCTGATGGGATGCATCCACAAATGCTGAGGGAGCTGGCTCATGACATTGCAAGGCCATTCTTGAAAAACTTTGAATCATCATGGTGGCGAGGAGAAGTGTCTGAGGACTGGAAGAAAGCAAGTATCACTCCTGTCTCCAGAAAGGGCAAGAAGGAGGACCAAGAGAACTACAGACCAGTCAGCCTCACCTCATTCCCTTTGAAGGTGATGGAGCATCTAATCCTGAGAACAATTTCCAGTCATTCAAAGGAAAAGAAAGTCATCAGGAGTAGTCAGCATGAATTCACCCAGGGGAAGTGATGCTTGGTCACCTTGATAACTGTATACAGTGAAATGACGGTCTTGGTAGGGAGGAGCAGTGGATATTGTCTACATCAACTTCCGTAGGGCTTTCAACACTGTCTCCCATGAGATTCTCAGGGAGAAGCTGATGAAGTATGAGTTGGCTGAGTAGAAAGTGATGTGGACTAAAACTGAAGAGGGTCCAGCAAAGGACCACTAAGATGATTAAGGGACTGGAACATCGCTTATATGGTGAAAAGCTGGGAGAGATGGGACTGTTTAGGCTAATGAAGGGTAGGCTCAGCAGGGATCTTGTCAGTGTGTACAAATATCCTAAGGGAGGGTGCAAAGAAGATGAAGCTGGATAGCTGTGGAGTCTCCATCCTTGTAGGTGTTCACAGAATCACAGAACGTTAGGGATTGGAAGGGACCTCAAAAGATCATCTAGTCCAATCCGCCTGCCGGAGCAGGAACACCTAGATGAGGTTGCACAGGAAGGCGTCCAGGCGGGTTTTGAATGTCTCCAGAGAAGGAGACTCCACAACCTCTCTGGGCAGCCTGGTCCAGTGCTCTGTCACCCTCACTGAGAAGAAGTTTCTTCTCAAATTTAAGTGGAACCTCCTGTGTTCCAGCTTGTGCCCATTACCCCTTGTCCTATCATTGTTTGTCACCGAGAAGAGCCTGACTCCATCCTCGTGACACTCACCCTTTAAATATTTATAAACATGAATGAGGTCTCCCCTCAGTCTCCTCTTCTGCAAACTAAAGAGACCCAGCTCCCTCAGCCGCTCCTCATAAGGGAGATGCTCCACTCCCTTGATCATCTTTGTAGCCCTACGCTGGACTCTCTCCAGCAGTTCCCTGTCCTTCTTGAACTGAGGGGCCCAGAACTGGACACAAAATTCCAGATGAATGTTCAACAGTCATCTAACATGGTCATGGGCAGCCAGGTGGTCCAGGTTGAGCGGGGTGAGTAGGATGAGATGACCTTCAGAGGTCCCTTCCAATCTCAGTCATGCTGTGACTCCAAGAATTATGCCATGCTTTTATTTCATGTATGAAGACAGATTAAATAAATAATTCTAATCTGCATTTACAACTCAAGATCTGAATCACAACATGTAAAACTAAAGTGAGGAAAAGAGCTGCAGAGGGTCTTGACACTGCAACAAGTAGTGGTGTGCTCTCTAAAAAATAGCCTGTAGTTTTATTGTCTCACTTTGGACTTGCTTTGAGTAAGTAAAATGGCTAAACTGTAACCAAAGCAATGGGAAATTAAACACCCAAATGAGAGATGTATTTATTGCTCTCAGTTATGGAAAGAGAAAAAGCAAGATGTGCTAGAGAGGCCAGAGGGAGGAGACGATGCTTCCAGGGAGGTCCTGGTGTTGCATTAGTTCTTACCTGTTACAGGCAGTTGGCAGAGCCACTGTAGACTTTTCCTGCTATGCCAACAGAGCTGCCCTTACTGCTCCCTGACCCAGAAGATCCACATCAGGATTCTGGACCAACCTGGAGTTAGGGCAGAAGTGTTGATACTGCTTACAAAAGAACTTTAGTCTGTGTTTTCACAGTGAAGAAGAGGACTGAAAACTGGTGCCAGAGGAAGACTTGTGTGACTATGTTGGTATTGGAGCACTCAGGCTACATCGGTTCTCAGCCCTCTGCAAAGAGGGTCTCAGACTGTAGGCCAGATGAAGTGGTTAGGCACAGATGGGGGTTGGTCTGAATCCTGTGAGAAGTGAGTTTAAACATCTGCCTTGATTCTATAGAGCAGGGGATGTAGAAATGAGTTCCCAAAACACTGTGGGACCAAAGAGGGGCACATGAAAAGGATTTTGCAAGGAGCCTGTCTTCCTCTGCACTGATTTGTGAAGTCAATAGCTCCTTGCTCCTCAATGTGCTGGCCAAAAATGGTCTCTATTTAGAGGTGGGGGAAGTTGATGGAAACAGTTAACATGTGCCCAGGCCCTTTTTATCTGCCTGCCTATAAACATCCGCGGATATTAGCACTGTTTGTGTATATTTTTCCAATTACCGTGGAAGTGAGCATTGCTGCAGTGTAAGCATTTTCATCCATTTGTCTTTTGAGTAAAACCAAGAAAAATAACCAATACCAGAACATTGAAAACATTGCAAAATCAGTAAGTGTTCATTACAGCTCATACAGATGTCCACTTTGACCCACTGTAGTACCATGATTAAAGTTCTCAGTATTTTGGCAGGCTTCATTTACCTAGTTTCATTATCATTTTAATTAAATGAGACTTCAGCTGTGTTGTGTTTTGCTTTATTTTATTTTATTTTATTTTACTTATTTTTTGCATGTGCAATATGAATGTGATTGGGAGGCCTACCGCTTTTTGGTGTATCCAGCAAACATAGTCTGAATTGTCTTTATACACCCAAATACAATTACAAATATGAACAAAGTCACCAAAGCATTTCTCATTCCATGTGACCGACAGGGCTGAATTGACTATCACTGTGCATGATGACTGAAGCTTCTGCTTTGCATCCTACGTTTTTTCAAAGCATAATGCAGTTTCTATTTCCCTGTTGTTATGATTGTATGAGACAATCCCTAGCTTTAGAAAAGGCAGCAGCAAGTCAGGGCATTAAAATTAAAGGGGAAAAAAATCTACACAAACCACTTAAGCACACTCATTATTATGGCCCTTGCTACCTCGGGCCACTGGAGAACTTATAATTTAGTCAGCATTATGCAGTTTGAAGTGTTTTATGTTCTGCATGGGAGCAGGCTGCAATTCAAATATCAGTGGCCATGAAAAATATGCACATACGTTTAGTATGAAAATCTCCAAGGGCATAACAGAAGAGACGGGCACATGTAGCTGCAGTGTGATGGAGAATTTCTGTGAATTAATCATTTGGACATAGTTTATCACCATTTTATATTTTGCCAGAAACACTTCCTCACCATTTGTTGGGAAAACTTATTATACATGCACATCTTAGAAAGATAATAAGGCCAAAGCCTTTGATGCTTAAAGGCGACAGGCTTTGTTAGATTCTGTTATGACACAGACAACTTCTCCACTGACAGAGCCATTCAGATAACAAGAGTAATTGCTTATTTTATCGAGTTTAGGGAATTGTGCTCCATTCTCCCTCCTTGCCTATTACATCAGCTATTATGACCCATCTTCTATCATAATTTAGGGGGAGTGGAGTATGTGCATTTTGAAAGCTTTTCTTGAAAGAATAGAGTGCTGTATTTACATGTTTCCTTCTTTATCCCAAAGTGCAAATACTTTAATGTATTCCTTCCAGAGAAGCAAGGTGGCATATGTGTGTGTGTGTGCATCTGCTTATGTGCCTAGCGTGTGTGTGTGTAGCTCACCTTTCAGTGTTGGGAGGAGAATAAGAAGGGTTCATTTAGTTATTTCTTTATACGCTCTTCTGACTGGAGACAATACCATTGTAATTGGTATTAGCAAAACTACAAACAGAGCAATCGCTTCTGACACTTTAAAAGAACTTTATTGACATCCCCAAACACGTGGAGAATTTTAAAGTAGAACTTTTCCGTCTGTAAGGCTCAGTGTGATCAAAGGCCTGATAGCAGCTCCAGCTTACTGAGAATGAGGCTACAGACCAGATTCCAGCTCTTTTTGGAAAAAAAAGAAAAGCCTTAAGCTTGATTCAGCCCAATCCTCACAAAACCATCAGAAAACTAGCATTGCAAGGAGAGAATTTAAAAAAGTAAATAGATGCTTTTAAATTTTATACACCATCCAAAGATTTTTAAAAGGTACAAACCCAAAATTTCAGTGTAGGATTCAATATCTTAAAATGCTGCTGTGCTGTACAGTTTTATTACCTAGAATAACCATTTTTCCCACTTCTAAAGTAGAAGCTTTAAAATATGTTCACCATAGCAAATTTATGAAATAGTGAGAGTCTGATTCATGAAACAATACAAACAATACTGATGTTAACAGAAGGACAACTTTCAAATGGAAGTTGTGAGTTAAATGGAAACCAAAGTGATGTATACCTCTTTACTGTATAAAAATATAATCATTTTCCACATACAGAGACCAATACACATACAGAGTAACCACATACAGAGACCAATTCTGAGCACATTCTGTCAGCTATTTTATGAAAAAGGAGTTCATGATTTTTTACCCCGAACAGGATGATGCACTTTTGCAGTCCAGAAGCACTAGGGAATAGCCTGTGACTTGCGAGAACTTTGTGTTCACTAACATTTGTTTTTCTGGTTCGTGTGAATGGCCTGGTAGAGCACCTGAGCTCACTCACCTAGCATCAGTGCTATCAACTGGGTAGATTGGATGCCAGCTTCCTTTCCCTGATGCTTATTCTGCTTTTGTTTCTATGAAAAGGTCTTGTTAATACATCTACCTTCGTGTTTGTCCTATTTAAATGTGCAGCCAGACTCTTAGTTTTGTAAAGACCTTTTCATCATCTTTTGAAGTCACTCCATGAGACTGGTAAATGAGAGCTTGCCAGCTACGGGATGGGTATTAACAATGAATTTTTCACAGCAGACATTCATGTGTTTGTCTTGAGGCTGGCTGAGAAGACACACTGTGTTCTGCATCTCAGTGGAGCAGCTGGCAAGATAAGCAGAGTGTCTGGGTTAATGGGCTCTGCTCTAGTCAGCTCCGTAAAAAGTCAGTTGGACTAGGCAGAGGTCTGTACTGGAGTAATGAAAGTGCACTTCTTTTTCAGGACACTCTCTCTCCATAGCACTGGTTGTACAGATAGACCAACTCATTAGGGCCAGCTTATTTATGACTAAAATGTGCTCCATTGTGCTTGCTGCTTTGCCATTTCCAACTGCAAGATCAGGAATGACATTAACATTTCTGTAGACTTGATATCCTTGGCAAAACGAGGGAGATTTAGCCACTATGTATTCAGGCAGTTTCATGAAACTGAGAGAAAGAGGATAGCAATTTGAGAATTCCTTTCACAGGAAACATCCCTGTTTTTCTTTACAGGGATGTTGCTTTGGGTTGTTCACTGCAATGGCAGCTGCTGCTCTCTACGCCTCCATGACTGTTACTGGCTGCAGGGCTGTTGGGTCAGAAATGTGTTGAGACTCACAGGTAAAAGTTTGCACTGTCCCCAAAGGGCTCTCCTACGCTACCCTCACATCAGTTGTAGGTACAGACAGCGAGCCAGCAAATGGCTCAGCAGCCTGGCTGTCGTGCAGCTGGGACTCCAGCTGCCCAGCAGCTTAGCATCCAGCCAAGTGCCCACATACACAAAGCGCTGAGCACGTGCAATGACTCCCACATACTGGTCACACCAGGCTCACCGTGCATGCAAGCTGTGTGTGCCTCAAACCTGACACATTGCGGATTCACTGAACTTGCACCGTGTGCCCAGAGTCACTCCTCTGCACCTGAGCAACCCAAATTGTGCCATGCATGCATACAGTAGTCATTTGTGACTGGCCATCTGGCAAGTAGTCCAAGGTACTGCCTCTGCTCTGACCTGTAGCCCAGGATAAATGTCCAAATTCTGTGTTTCCTATGCAAACAGTGGAAACTGCTTCAAGAATAACAAGGTGTCGTATCTGGGGAAGATCAGGCACCTGGCAGCTACGTGGGAGGTAAGCAGATTACCACACAGGAAGAGTGACTGAGAACCACTCCTCAAAAAAGTAGACATAGCCATTGATAGCACCCTGTATTGAGATCAGACTGTGTTTGACCCCGTTGCTTCTTGACAACACTCTGGAATATTACAGAATCACAGAACCACAAAATCACAGAACGTTAGGGATTGGAAGGGACCTCAAAAGATCATTTAGTCCAATCCTGCTGCCGGAGCAGGAACACCTAGATGAGGTTGCACAGGAAGGCGTCCAGGCGGGTTTTGAATATCTCCAGAGAAGGAGACTCCACAACCTCTCTGGGCAGCCTGTTCCAGTGCTCTGTTACCCTCACTGAGAAGTTTCTTCTCAAATTTAAGTGGAACCTCCTGTGTTCCAGTTTGTGTCCGTTGTGTTCTCTGGCTGTGGTACATTCTGCATTACATTGCTGGCTCTCATGCTTCATCATCTAAGGGATCCCATAGTTCAAGTCCTACACAGTAATGGCATCAGTAGCTTTTAGGTTTGCTAGGAATTAGTCATGGCTTCTGTATCAGGATGTAATTTTACAGCAGAGCTACTCCAGGATTGTCTGAAGTGTTGGTGGTGTTTTACTGCAGCTGCTGTTGAATTGCCTGAAGTTACCTGGAGCACATGCTTCACTGTTTAACCTTCTCTTTCTGCCCACTTCCCACTCGAGTCTACCTCCCCTACTCCTTTAATGTTGCTGCTGGTGCATACTGCTTCCTGTTTGCATTTATTGCTGGCAGTAGATGAGCACTGATTCAAGTAGCAAGCAGGGTGGGACCTGGCAGGGCCACCCTTCCCAGACTTCTGAGGAAAGCACAGGGAGAACTAGTTGCAACTTTTGATGAAGAGTTCAGGAGGGCATTTCCCTCCGCAGTGCTGAGCTGTGTTTATGGGCACTCGCAGGCCATGGTCTTTCTCTTCATTTTAATTGAGATTTTTCTTTTTAGAAGCAACAGCCATCGAGTGTATCTCAAATAGGAATCTCTGAGAGTTTATTAATTTTTCTATATTGCCACATCCTTTCCAGTTTGTGTCGCAGTGGCCTCCCTACTGGGAATGTATTCTCGCTCTTTCAGGTGATTTGTCTGGTCTTTGCTGCCCAGTTTCTTGCTGTTTTGTTGTTTTCTGTTGGTTCAGGCTGGGCCCTAAACAGGTTTTTATGCCTCCTGGTTACAAGTTTGGCATTGTATGTTGCTGTTTCTTCTGCTCTCCACATTAACTAACTGTTACGTTATAGATTCTCTGAAAAAAATGGAAAATCCAGGTCACTTCTGTAATCTGAGCATAAAGACTAGTCTAACAGAGCACAAGGCCTAATAGAGCAGAAAGCCTGTGGCCTAACTGCATTGCTTAATCGAGGTTATATATATATTAGGAACAGAAACTGCCAAGGTAGCAGAAGTTGCAAGTAGGGACAGGCAAGATCAGAATGGCTCTGGCCAAAGTTATTTTAGTCAGGTAGGGGTTTTTTTTTTAACTTATTGCTTGGGACAAAGTATGAACGCAAGCTAAAATTGCAACAGCAAATAACCCCAGAGCGTGGCGAGTTATACTTAGCTAGCATTAAGGTAATGTCATGTAGAAGCAGAATATTTGTGGTTAGCTAAAGTGACAAAAATACAGCTGCACTGATATTAATCCTGTATTAATCTTGTAAAGAGATGGGATTTTGAGTAATAGAGGTCTTTGGAAGGGAACTACCTGCTTCCTCTGCATAGGCCAGTTTTCTCTTTTTAGGCATTAACTGAACTTGTTATTCTGATTTAGTTGTTGATAACCTGGCTAAGTACAGACCTAAGCTCTACTGCTCACTTATCTGTGAGTTTTATGAGTTTATTTCAAATCCTTGTAATAGCCCTTAAATTCTACTGAACATTAGAGGTCCCAGTTTGGAAGTTTTACTGATTTTTTAATAACTGGTCAGTAATTCATGATGCAGCTGCTGGCTAAATACTTTTCAATTGCAATGTGAAAATCTGAATGGACGTAATGTGATTTCATAAAACATGATCCTAACTCAGGAAAGGATGAAATGCATGCTTTGAGTTATGGGAGAACTTAGATAGCAGTTTAATGCTTCTAAATCTATTATGTATATGTTAAAAACATACCCTGGCTTGAAAGAGAGCATTGCAGGTGTTATAATTCCATTCTAGAGAGGGAAATATTACATATACATTTATCTAATGCATAAATATGAACAATATTAGTATTACCCATTATAAAATCACTTTCACTTGAAAAGAAAAGATTATAAATTGTGTAGTAAGTAGCTGTTATTCAATATGGCTACAGAATTTGTTGTTGCTGAGATATAAACAGGAAAATGTTAATATTTAAAGTAATTTGCTGTAGAAAGAAGCTAAATTGAATCTGTAAGAAGACTGTCAGCCCATGCAATTTATGTAGTGCTGTTGTATGTTACACAAATTAGACTGGAACTGTAAGGTATTTGCAAGTTCTAACTCTTCTTTTGCTGGTGTGGGAGAGGTGTAATAAACTTACCTTGAGAAGGGTCCTTATATATGTGAAACAGAGTGACAGCTCTCATGTTTTTACTCTCTACTGAGGCGTTAATAGGATCCCTTTCTTTAGTCATCTCTTAGCATTTATTTTAGTTCTTCATTTTCCTGGGAAGTGCTTAGGTGAGAAATGTTGACAGTGAGATAGAGACAGCTTGGGTGGATCTAGAAACCATTTAGCTTACATCGCCGGACGTCAACCTTTCTAACTAAATAACTACTGAGCAACATTTGCACTTAGTGGAATTTTTTTCCAGTAGTAAAAGGGAAGGACTCATGATCTTTAAGGTGTTTGTAGCTTTGGTCAGCACCCTTTTTCCTTTTTCCAGTTTCCACTCATGCCACTATGCCTATGGATCTTTTTTTTTCCCCAGACAAACACAGTCTGCAGTATTTAAAAACTGTCTGCACCACAGTTCTTTGAAAATCCAGTGGCTGTTTGCCTCAGATCTTTTATTTTCTATATAACTGGATTCATGGTTATTGTGTTCCTGGATTACAAAAAAGTAGTGGTGATGAAAACTAGGGTGTTCACAACTTTCCCTCCAGGGAAATACAGTACCAAAATGTGATTTCCTTTTAACGAAGCAAATGCTGCAGGTGTCTGTTGAGTTTTCGAAGGGGAATTACAAAGCAAATTTGGAACTTCTCACACCTATACTGTCATTTTAAAAATTGTAGCATAGGTATCCAACATGGATGTTCTAATTGCATCTCCTGTATCAGTCCTCGTGGAATTAAAGTATTGGTGAGGGAAATGGTATTTGATTTGGAGTATGTGCCTTAGATTGCATCCTCTATAGTTTAAGCGAGGTAATTGGTGAGAGGATATTGCATAGTGAGCTGTTTCACATGGCTTCCCCTGCAGCCGCAGCTGCTGTGGGATGAAACAGCACTTGAGGTTGGGGGATTTTCAAGATGATTCATGCTTTAGCAGGATGAAAACATATTTTAGACAGCTATACAAAAGAAAAATCTACAGGATTTTCTAAGGTGTTGGTGCTGTTACTGCTATGCTCTGTCCAACTAGAGATATTGATATTTGCTCGAGTGGAGGCTTTCTGGTAGTAATCTAATTGATTTCTGAGTTAGTTTATTGGCTGTTCAAATGTCATTAGCATTTACTTCAGTAGAAGAAAAACTGTATTCTCCATCCTCCCTTGATTTTCACTCACAACACTGTCTAGCAGTGAGTGCATACTGCAGTTTGTTTCTGGTTTGGTTTGTTGCTGTTGAAATGGTATGCTAATTATGGTCAGTACAGTGCTATGAATCTACCACTTCTTTTTAATTAGGTTTCTTAAGAAATGGAAGAAAGGAGAAACTGGGTTATTCCAAGTAGCTTGAAGAAACATTTTAAGAACAGTGGGTATCACAGGAAGAGTACGGATACTCTGGTAAAAATGAGAATGTGCAGACAGTTATTTGGACTGCAGTCTTCCTCTTTTTGGTGTGGGTTTGAGTACTTGCCTGCTTATCACCTGCTTCTCCACAAGGCAAGAGAGGGCATTTCCCTGTGTAAGCCACAGATTCAGGGGAAGAAGGTGGTGATTGGCTTTACCTTAGTCTTGGGGAACAGCTAGCGCAAAGGGCTTCCTTCTCATGGAGCTATTCCTAGTTGATCAGGAGAGAAGGAGAGGAGAAATACTAAGGATTAACAATCAGATATATGTGCAATTTGTCTGAATCTTTTGGAGGGACCATCGATTTAGAGTGAGCAAAGAAACTGTTCATGTTCCTTGTCCTCAGTGTGAATACAGGATGACTGATGAAGTTATCACTGGTGTTGGTCTTGGAAAAGAAATGCTTATTTGAAAACTGAAGGAATTACCTTCATATCTATATGACTAGTGAGCAATGATAAGATCATAGAATCACAGAATAGTTTGGGTTGGAAGAGACCTTAAAGATCATCCAGTCCAACCCCCCTGCCATGGGCAGGGACACCTTCCACTAGACCATTTAATCTCAGTGTTGGTCAGTCTGAGCTAGATTAAAGTTATGCATTTAATATTAAATGTTATACATTTAACATATCCATCAAAAAATGAATTTGAAGCCTGAGTCTTGATATCAGTGGATATTAGAATTAAAAAGAAAATGGAATCGGCCATTTAGTGTTACTTCTTTTTGTTTATAACATAATATCCTAAGCTGGTAACAATATGATAAAGTATAATGTATTTGCAACAAGATACAATGCAATAATAGCATCTTCTAGCTAGCAAGTTTTCTAGCTAAAACATACCACTATCACACAGACCATGTGTTTCATTTTGTGTTGTAGAGTTTTTAGTTGTTGGCAAGCAGATGAAATCACAGAACTTGCAAGGAAAGTAAGGAAGAGAGTAAATGAGTGTCATTAAAGAACATGCTACAGTAGCTTTAGAGTGGATGGCTTACTTGGAGACCCAGATTGCACAATGGTCAAAGTTTTCTTGTTCATGGTAGATTGCTGTTTTATTTGTGTTTAGAGGTGCCGATTTATGCTCTTTACAAAATGTATTATATTCCAGGGTGATGGACTGTGGGAGGTGTAATACATTCTGGGTGTTAACTGCATGCCAGATGCTGGAGGCTGCATGCAGCATAATCCTCTCACAGCCATCTCATTGTTAAAGTTTTTATGTGAGAGCGAAACAAAGCACATAAGCCAGGAAAATTGCTATTGACTTCAGTGGATATTGGCTTCTGCACTGAGAGGTTCACTGAAATAAACAGTCAATAAGTGAGAAGACAACAAAGAAAAACCTGGGAATGAAAGTTTTACTACAACTTCTCTGCCTCCAGACTTACAAGAGACCCATGCAGTGCTGACCTCTCCTTGCATATGAACTATTCAGGTTTGACGAAAAAGCCTTAGCTGAGTAGCCACAGGTTCAGCCTGAACCCACTGTGTAGCTAAAAAGAGATGTGTTTTTCTCAGAGCTGTCAAGTTACTGCCATTCATAAGCAGTAAATTTATACAAATTAATTATAAGAGATGGAAAAAAGTTGAGTTTGCTCACAGGTAATACATTTGGACTTCAACAATGTGAAAAATTTAAAAGCAAGTGAAAAGAGAGATAGAGCAAGCTATATTTTTTCCTTATATTTAATGAAGCACTATGAATTTCTGCCTCTTTGGGAAAGGTGTATTACTAAGAGTCATTAATGGAACCTAGGCTTAAAATACACTCAGCTGAATTGCTGAC
This sequence comes from Mesitornis unicolor, assembly GCF_000695765.1. Taxonomy (NCBI): domain Eukaryota; kingdom Metazoa; phylum Chordata; class Aves; order Mesitornithiformes; family Mesitornithidae; genus Mesitornis; species Mesitornis unicolor. Next base: position 16,946 of record NW_010199157.1, read on the forward strand.
TGAAGAAATGTCTATGTAAAACTTAATGTTTTCCTTTTTGTGAATATTTTAGAATCTTTAAAAAAATTTTTGAAGAAAAAGAAGAATCAATGTTATACTTCTTACCATTTGCTTTAAAAAGGATTTTCCACTTGCTCATTTCCAGAAGGTCATCTCTGAGATGTACAAGCTAGCCCTTCATTTAGGTCTCCTCTTACATTCATATTTAACTTTCTTTCATTCTGTGGCCTTTATTAGCCGAGCTCAAGGAGCTTGTAGCACATTTTAAACAGCAACACTGGGAGGATGTAAATGCAGAATAATGTATCAGGACTCAAATTTGCATGGTCAAATGTCAAAAAAATTAGGCCTTCCCCAGAACCATGTCAAGAGAAATAACATAAGTGGCCAGCTCAACAGCAGGCATGCCATTATCAGTTAGTTCAACCTGTCATCACTGACTGGGAGTGGAAGCAGTGGTCATTAGCTTTAACTCTGCCGGGGAAGGTTGTGCTTCTTTTTATTTTATTATATACATTTTACGCCATCTGACAGTGTTTCACAGAGCACCACAATATTATGGTTTGCTCCTTGACAGGGGAAGGAGGGGGAGGTGCAGGTCAGGGAGTGGAGAAGAACACTTGCAGTCATCTGTTGTCGGCTGGAGGAGGCAGGAATTCCATTGCCTATCGGATAAATACTCATTTAGAGTAATCACTTTATTTCAGCCCTGTAATGACATTAACAAGCTTGGAATACAGGGAATTACATGAGTCAGAACAAATAATTGAATATTCCACTGCTGTGGAATGCAGCACAAGTCTGACTTAATGTCATGCCATCTCTGAAGCCAGCACTAGCGTGCACTTAGATAATAAGCTTAAACAGGATATAATTGGCATGACTAGTATGAAAAACATACTATTAATTGTTAAATTCTTACCTGCTTTTAACTTTCATGATACAAAAGTGTCCTGCATGTCTTTTTAAACAAGAAGAACCAGAGGAAACGTTTCAGTAAGTTTTTACAAAAATAAGCGTTGCTAGGATAGAAGAAGGAAAGAACTGGTGTCCAAGATCTGGAAGGGATGATTTCAACATGAAAATCTATAACACTTTTTCTTAGGAAACCAATTGGTTGAGAAAAGGATGAGAATTATTTAATATATGATATTAAATGCTATCATATTTCATGTCCAAAGGGAAAGGTCCTTTTCTTGTCAGTACATGTGGTCAATTCACAGTTTTGTCTCCAGAAATGGTTGCCCAACAAACCTGTGATCTCACAACTCTGACCCTTTTATTCAGTCACTCTGTGCTCTTGGAATGCGGTTAATAATGCAAAGCCCTTTTTATAGAAATATCCCAAAGTATCCAAAACTACTTTCAGCTCTGGCAATCAGGAAGGAGGAGGAATCGTAAAGTGATTACTTAACACAACACCTCATAATCTGTTTTATCACCAAACTCTAGGGGCTTTTTTGGACACATTCTAACAACAACCCAAGTCAGTGTAATTTGGCAAGGTCCCTCAACTAACCTGACTTAATTAATTAAATTATACACTCTATGGTAGAATATTAAAAAGATTCAGTTGCATATGTGGTATACATTGATGATTTGACAGCAGTTACCACAAGCAGCATAATTCCTCAAGTATGTTCCACTTTAGGTAAAGACTAATGTTGGACAGATACTGTGTAAATGCAGAAGCAGCATTGTTTTCATCATCTACCTAGATTAGCTCTGAAAATCACAGTCTCATCCAACAAATAACACAGTAAATTTGCAACACTTGAACTAAACCTAGTGGAGAACTTTTTACATTTATTATAAGGATGGAAAGATTAGGCCATCTTAAAACTAAAATCCTGTTCTGGTTCTTTGGCCACTGATTTCAGCGGCATTGGACACTCCTCATAGTTAAAACAAAAATTGGTACTGCAGTTTCTATTGGTTTTTCTCAGCAGTCCTATCATCAGGTCGCTGCTGACCCTTCCATTGAGACTTGAGCAAAGTACTTTGCTGCAGGAACATGGCAAGCCTACGGAAAAGCTCCTTTTTCTAGAGGAGGTTTTTGGGGAAGCCCAGGCCCTGCATGACAGTTCAAGCTGGTAGGTGGGTTTTTTTATTCGAAAGGAGAGTGAAATCCAAGCTGACAGGGAATTGTGGGTTCTGATAAGTGAAGCTTTGCATGGCTAGCAGACTCTCAGAGATCTGAGGCTTGTCATGTTGAACATTTCTTTCTGTTTTCTTAACAGAAGAGAATGACCCCACCTTTTGCTTTCCCAAAGATAAGGCATTCTGGGTGATCATACTTCAGATTATTGCTGGCATTTGGAAAATGTGACCCATGTGTTTGACAAGTTGGCTTGAGGAAAAGCTGACTCTAAAGTAGCAAGCACAAGCTTTAGATTAGAAGGTCAGGTGAAATACCTACTATAAAGGGATGTAGTTGATCCCCGGATGGAATCTGGGTATGCCGCTCCTTGTAATGGTGTAGCTCTGAAATATATGAACTATTTTTAAAAGGAATTATTTGGAGCATTGCTACTAATTAGTAGTGCAATTCTTATTACATTTACATTATGATTTTTACTCAACAGATGGCTTACTCTCAAGTACTTCCATTTATTCTATCACTAAGAATATCTGCAAACTTCATCTGTCTTAATTTTAATAATGATACTGCAATTAGAGACTGCATTCACAATTGAAATGTTCAACAAAATTTAGCTTACTAGAACAATATTAACGTTTAAAAACATTGCAGTTCCTATCAGCAATCTGAACATTTATATTCATTTGCTATAATTTTCTACCTGTTTGTATGTGTATTCATTCAAAGCAGGCAATATTTTTAGTATATTAGTGTTATCCGTGCATGTGCCAGAATTTTATGTTACTACGCAGATTCAGTTATTTCACCTTGTAATTGTACTAGCGCCCCTCAAGAGGCAACTAAAAATGTTAATTTATGACAGTGTAGGAATTTTCAAATAATATTTATTAAAAAACCTCAAAAATATTAGAAGGTACCTAATTGAAGAAAGGTCAATGAATGCAGAACTGGTTTCCTAAGTATTTGTCAGGCCTCTGAGTGCACCCACTCCCCTCTGCGGGTTTGGCAGCCTGGGCTCGAGGTCAGTACTGATATGGCACAGCTGCGTGGCCTTGGATCCAACTGCTGTGAAAGAATTTATGTGAGAAAGAGATGCGAGAAGTTTTGTTGGGGTTTGCTCCCATTTTGCTTGAGTTCTGTATTTAAGCTCAGACCCTTGCTTGTTGCTGCTGCCTAATGTTTAGTGCAGCTATGCCTGTGCTCAGGGTCCTGGCAGCATTCCTAAATCCTTAACAAAACAGCGAATAAATTTAATAGCAATGTAAGTTTGGCAATGACTTCAGAAAGGCCAGCTAGTGCCTTTCCATTCATAGATACCTAACCCATCCCTTACAGACATCTACCTAACATTTTCTTCAAAATCTTTAATGGCTGAGATTCTGCAGCCTCTCGGGCAACTTTGTCCAGAGCCGAACGATTCTTAAAATTTCAGCTGAGACCTAACCTGAGTGTCTTTTGCTTCCATTGAAGCTGATTACTTTTTGTTTCCCTCTCAGTGAATGTGAAGGTTTTACTACATATCTTACAATATTTTTAGAGATGCTTCTCAAATCTTTTTTCCCATGCTGGACATACATAATTCCTTGCACCTGTCTTAGTGTCCTAAAGCCTGTCACCATTCTTCTCAGCACTTCTCTCATTTCTCTGCTTTCTTGAAGAATGGTGCTGGGCACCATCTGCTGTGTTCCAGCCAAGACTGACTGAACACAGAGTAGAATGATGTTTATCACTTTGGTCATGTATATGACAGTCCTACTAAAATACATTTTCCTTTTACAGCAACAACATCACAAGGTTGAGTCTGTCAACTTATGGACCATAATAACTCTAGCTGAGCAGTTATTCTTTATATCGTATTATCCACTTCACTTCTTCAGGCTGCAGTCCTTTCCATTTGCTTATTGAATGTCTTCCTGACTTACTAAGTTCATTTTAACACCACTTACGTATCTGGTGTGAGGCCTTCCAGATCAGTGACATCTGCAAACTGGTAGGTTTTTTTTTTCTCTCTACCATTTAAGTTTTAAATTAATGTGTTGAATAGAGTTTGGCCAAAGACAAATTCATGTTCTACTCCAGTTGAAATGTATTCCCAATCTGACACTGATATTCCTGATGTGCATGTTTTCTCCCAAGTGAGCGGTCACCCTATTGCAACTTAATCTCTGCTGCCTTTGCTGGTTCACTTACAAGGCTATCATGAGGGTAAATAGCAAGTTTTAGAAAAATGACTGTATCACATCTGATGCTTTTCTCTTTCCATTAAGGCAAATATGCTATCAGGGAAGATAAGTAGCTTGAACTGATGCTACAGGTTCTTGATGTGTTGGCAAATTCTTTGTCTTCTACTACGTGTTTAAAAGCTGGTTGCTTAATACATAGTTCTAGGGTCTTGATATCAGGCTGTATTATAGTTTCCTCCAGAAATAGAGCTGTTTTGTAGTTCCTTCCATCTTCCTTTTCCTTCCTTTCCGGTACTCTGTTTCACTTTTGCTACTTTACCAATCTCTCCAGGTTCTCAAAAATGAGTGTTTTAGAGATCACACAGAGTCGTAAATGTGGCAGGGCACTGGTTCCTCACCAGGAAAGCCAGTTTCTCACCGGGCAGTGAGAGATAAGGCAGCAGGGATATTCTGAGGTGGCAGGGATAAGGAACTGATTCCAAGCTAAGAAATAATTGCCAGACACATTCCTGTGGTAGGGAAGCACAGCAGCCATGCTGAGGCCGAGATAGCGAGGAAAGAGAGGCAAGGAGCTCTTTCTGCAGGAGTCCAGAATGGTGCTAAATTTCTCAAATATGGCTTGGTTACAGAAAAATTAGCAGGCTCTCCTCAAATGATTTGTGCCAGGCTCTGTAGTTCTGAATACATGTAATTTATTGTTCTCACTTTTTTGGGGGAGTGGAGAGGATCTGCTATTCTGTCTTCATTGGGACAGAATTTAAATTCTGAGAATAACTGGTGTTATTATGAAGAGGTAGACCATGTTCCCTTTAGGAGAACTGAAGAGAAGACTCCTGGAGAGGGAATTAATCTTTCCTATCTCTTTTGTTTTGACACTTTTCAGAGGAGAAGCCACCTACATGTGCAGTTGCTGAATGCTCTGATTTCCTGCTATTTCTCCACCTCTCCCCTGCAGTAAGCAACCAAAGCAGCTTTGCTTCCTTCTTATCCTCTGATAATTCAGCATTCAGTGGAGTAATAATATGGGTACTGAGGAAGCCTGGAACAGAAAGTCTGCTTGCTGACAAAGCATAAATAAGCTTTAGCTTGGTATTTACAGACAGATGTTTATAGCAGCTGGATCTGAAAGAAGATGTGGAGTGCTCAGCACTCCTTTGAAGGCTGCATCCATATATGGTTCTCATGTCTGGATGAGCAGCGTTTTGTGTTGTCAAATACTGCATGGGGGAGAGAGGGAGATATTATGGCAACAGTTGGTGCTTAGCTGTGAGAAGGCACTGATGCCAGGAAATATTTCAACATCAGAGTCTTGTTTTCACTCTGCAACTTGTGCAGTAGTGCAAAGGGGACATCGACACAGAACCAGAGGAGATTTAAATTTAGAAATTAAACTTGCTTTTATTTGGAGTGACATGTACCATGTGCCATGTAGTGTTAGATATGATTCACTATGAATCTTCTCTGGCTTTTCAGCTGTTGGTTGTTATGGATTACTTTTAAAGAGAAGTAATTGCCTCTATAGACTTTGTTTATTGCTAAGTTGTCTATACCTTCATGGATGCAAGTAGCTAGACTGATCACATGCCACAGTGTAAGCAAGAAAACAAGAAATTTCTATTTCAGATCTGAAGACAGGATGATTTTTGATGCTTCTGTGGAGTTTTCTACAAGAATGTCAACCTTTTAAATTCAAAGATTCATTATCTTAGGGTGCTGTTATTGACTGGAAGAGCCAAGTTTTCTTAAGTTCTCTTCACCACAGAGGGAAGTGACAGTAGACTCTTTTGCTTCTTTCTCCAGGATGGGAGTAAACTCCCCATTCCTGTGTAACTCCTCAGATGGTCTTAGCTGATTCTAGTGGTTTGTTCCTCAGCTAGCCTTGTCTGCTATCAGGAATGGGAATGTGAACACAGACCCAGTTCCCTTTGCAACTTTCTGAAGTATCATTACAGTGGAGACTTGCAGAGTGATGCTGTTCATCCATATCTCCACACAGGGATAAGGCGGAGTTCAGGGGAGTGTGCCGTCATTCACTGCTCTCTATCTGGTATTAGGAGAGCTGTGACAGATGGCTTCTCCTGTTGAGGAAGGAGTTTTATGGTTCAGTGTTGCTGTGAAATTATGAGGATTAGAAGAATAAAATGATTTTTTTATTTTTTAAAGAGGTCAAGGACAACGATTCTAAAAATTTAAGAAACTTTAAATGAAGAGATTTGAGTGATCTCTGAATGAAAACAAAGCTGCCATAGGACTCAGGAAAAGTCATGCCTACTGTGTTTAATAATGATTAACCCAGTATTTTCCTTTCTTACTGATCATCATAAAAAATACTCCCAATAAAGAGTAGTTTCCAGCTGGGAAAGAGCAATCATACATTTGTACATTTATGGTACGTCAGCAAAGAAGGGTATCAACTTATAACCAGAAAGTAATCCAGTTTTGTGATACAAACAGTATGCATATAATGAGTATGGAGCTTCCTGAGCTCACAGGGACTTTGGATACATTTCTGAATAAGGGATGGCATTTTCAAGGAAATGACAATTTTTACATCAGTGCCAGTCTGGCAAAGAGCTGGTGAGACGAGAAAGTCTCCTTATGTGTTTGCCCAGACAGATGTTTACAAAGAAGACGTTTCAAAGACATCTGCATCTCCATGGCATTCTCGGGTTGTGCTGCTTCATGGCTGTTCTGCCTGCTGGTTCAAAGGAGGCTGACAAGGCAGATAAGTACAATACTTGGTTTACCTGCTCTTCTATTTTCCTCACCTCGTAGTTTATTTTAAACGTTTCTCTGACCTTGAGAAGACTCAGAAGAAGGGATTTTAAATGCTGCAGTCCTCATTCTATCAGGTTGAGTGACCCAGTGCGTATTCCTGCAACTGTCTTTCATATGTCATCCTTTAAAAACCTGTATATAAATATCTTTCATGTCTGTACCTTAACATAGGTTCTTCCACTTTGCAGACTTATGCAAAAATGTGACACAGCTTTTTTTCTTTCTCTATTCCTGTAAGCAGAAGAGTTTTATAAAACAGGCAATACTAACCCCCCTGCTATAGGTAAGTTATTCTGAAGAGATGCAATATTTGTCATGTTCATAATTTCATTAAAGATACTTTCATCCTGTAGTATAGATCTGTGGAACATCAAAAGTGCTAATATGTGAGTCATGGTCTGTTTTGTATAAATTATCCCTGGCTTTACAAATTTCATTCTGTGTCAGTGTAAACTATAAGTCCCAGATTTGTTCATGATTTGAAGTGGATGGCTCTGCATAGGGAGTCCAACATGTGTCCATGGAGCTCAGGGTGAAAGCTGTTCAGACAGAGTGATTTTATTTAACCTAAAATCTAGACCGTTATTAAGCTTGATTAAGATTCAGCAGACCATTATTGCTGTTCAGTCCTACTGATTTCAGTATGTTTGTGTAATGATTTGTCTCCTTTGAGACCCCCATATGTTAACCTAGAAACCATGTTTACAGATTGTAATCTTTCATGCTCTACAGGCCTGAGTAATCAGATTACAATACATCAACTTTAAAGAGACTTACTGTTTAAAATTGAATAAATTTGAAGGAAGAATTTGGGACCAAATTTCTTGTTAATATTTTTCCATTAACTTGCTGAACATTTTTTATGGATATGACATTGCTGTGGTTGTCACGAGATGAACAGATCTCAAGAAGACTTGTGCAGCCTGAAAAGGTTGTCTGTTAAAAATACATATTTTCCCTTTTGTTTCCTGTACATTCTGATGTATAAGTGCTGTTTGGGGACAACTTTTGTAGCTGTAGGGTCGTTTGAGTTATAGTTCATGATGCATGCATAGGCAAACATCCCCAAAGAATGGATCACAGTGATCATTCAGCAGCTTGAATGTTTAGTGACATTTTCTGAGTTCACAGAGTCAGACATTAATATTGAGACAAGAGAATCTTCCTTCCACTGCCTTTCCGGTTCCAAGCAGTAGGATGGCCAGAGCTTTTTAAACCTTGATGGACCTGGTGTCACACTACAGATAAGTTTACATTAATAAATACAATAGGGCCAGGATCCTAGTCCTTTAAGCTGTATATTCTTCATTTTGTATTGCTAAAAAAAAAAAGAGTCACAAACCCACCCAAACCTCAAAATTTCTGTTAATGTCTGAGAAAACATGTACAAAAAAATACTGTTTAGCACTGATAATTTGCAAGCAGAATTTGTTGTTAAGGGTCCATGGGCAAATTAAAACTTAGATAGGTGGTAATGAGATTTTTAATTGATTTTGAAAGCACATAAAGCACATTTCTGCATTTTTACAATTCAAAATATAGCCCTTTGAGGCTGCTGCCTTGTATGTGGCCCTTGCAGTTGCTTTCAGTGCAGGTAGAAATACCAACTGAGAAATAGCAGCTTCCTTTGCTACAATTCAGTCTTTCTCATTTGAATATGAGACCTTTTCAGGCCATTCTGCTGAAGAAATTCAGGGACTTTTACCCATTAGTAGCTTTAGAATGATGTCCAGTTTTTCAGAAATTAGTTTCTCATCAAGTCTATTAATAACTAATTATTATATTTTACAGCAGCTGTAGTTTTCCAAGTTAGAATTAAAATGATCCTTACATTGTCTTTCTACAGTTTTGCTCAGCTGATTAACTCTAACTGGTTTATTTCAATGCCATCCATTTAAATTAACAATCTGCAAAGACAGCAGATAAAATGCTTCACGTGTCCCATTACTGGGGTAGTAATAGTTACTCAATTAGGCACAGCTACTTCAGTTTCCAATCTGTTCTTTAATGACCAACACAAGACATCAATTTAGAATATTATTAACCAACTAATCTATTTAAAGAGATACATTTTAGCAAGTAGAAACAATACTAATGGTGAGAAAAACATGCTGTTTTACTTACTAAGCATCTGCACTGCAATTGCTATCATATCTATGAAGCAGTGCAGTGTTACAGACTTTCTAATTATGACCTCTGGTAGCAAGAGCACAGCCAGATCGATTGTCCATTGACTTCCACATGTGTCAAACTAGTAACATTTCTGAAGACTTTTTCCCATCACATTGACAGGAGGGGGGGAGTAGGGGAGAGAGTTGAGGGTAGGCACAGTCTCAGTTTTGCTATAAAGTTTATTTAACATTTGATATGTTTTGAAAACTCCTGTGAAATAATGGTAATAATTAGTCTTTAACAGTTATTTAAGCAGCTGCTGTGTTAGCAGTCAGTTAATAAAATTGGTCACAGGGAACATAGCTCGGAACAGGGAGAGATTAGAAAGACAGTTTGATGACATATAGCAAGTCCTGTTCTTGAGCATTAACATTTTTACACACTGGAGAAAAATAAAATGTAACATACTGAAAAAACTCTTGACAGTCTTTCTGTCTCAGGAGCACTACTATAAAGCTGCATTTATACCTTAATACATTTCCAGTATATTCAGTGCTGCATTAGCAAAATGGCAGCTCTGACTTAAGAGAAATACTAGCATGTTCTGCTTCTAAAATGTGAAATGCATGACTCGTTAATAACATTTAAAAAGTGGAACTACACTCCCTTTTTTATCACTCTGTTGATGCTGCAAACATAGGAAACCAAATGTGTTAGTACTTCCTACATACGTGCTGCTAGGATTCTGGAGCTGAGTGCTTCTATGAAGATTGATTAAACATCACACTAACTCTGCACAATCAGCATGTTACACAGTTTTTGTAGATGGGTAGGCCAAAGCATGGAGAATCTGCTTTGCCCAAGGTAACACAATTAAGTTGATACCCTTGAATTGATACCCTTGAAAATACTGGAAAAAGAGTAAAGTAAGGAAAATTATGTGGAAGTGTGAAATTGAAAAAAAAAAAAAGACTCAGCTACTGAAAATTGGAAAAACGTTTTTTGGTTTATTGAAACTAAACATATAACGAAATTTTGTGAAGGAATGAAAGGAAAAAAAGTTAAACTCTCTTGAAAAGACAGATATCATTAGGTCAAATTTGCTTTTGAACTTATTTCTCCACTGTATCCTTGCAGATGTATTTTCAAAGTACATTCTTTTCATCAAACATCCCCTAATACTTTAACTGTAAAATGATTGGTAGCGTTATTATTCACAATTAAAACAAAACTGTGCTTGTCAAAATAAATGAACAAAGTACACTCTGTGATGCAGTATCCTTGACTTTTTAAATCCTGTTTGTTTATTTACACACTAATTGCAAAAATTGATAATCCATATGAGGTCACCTAGGTCTATGCAAATGAGCTTTTATTGTATGTTCTGATACTGTAAATATTTATTTAGCTGTCCAAGTTATTGGAACTAATCACTATAATTTTTCTGTAAAGGGCAGGTTTCTCTGTAAGAGCTTTCTGAAGGGGAAAAGACAACAAGAGAGGAGTTATTTGGAGAAAGGTTCTTTTTAATGTTAATATGCAATATTAAGTGTTGTATAATAATAGGATTGCATACTGTCATCCACATAGATCATGGTATAATATACCATGACATAACTAGTCTTATTTGCTATGTTCAGTGAATTGACAATTCCAAACCAGGTTGGAGTCACCTTGATGTTTTGGGGGAAATATATGGAAATATATTTCAGCATATTTCTGCATTTTCCAGTGGCTCACTTACTAGGTGCTAGACAACCATTTTTGCAATGGACCAAGGTAGATATAATCGCAAACATTGAGGAATGTAACCTTTTTATCACAAAGTTGCTTCAAGTGCTATTTATATTTGATGAACATACACTGATAGTAAGTATTATTTTCAATAATAAATAATGACTTACAAAAGTTGTTGAGCTTTTCCCACATTTGTATCTTGGCAGATTGAAGTTCTAGAAGAGATTTATAAATATCAAGGCTTCTTTAACCTGTCTGATAATTATTCTTAACATTTGTGTTACAAAATATACAAGGCAAGTAATACTATTTGGTTTATATTAAATTAGGTCTATAAATGTCAAATACTTATTCTTTCTGAAATATTTCAGACTTCGTTATGTGTAGCAATGCAGAATTAAATAGGCTTGGACTCAGGTTTGTCTCTATGTATTCTTATAGATGAATCCTTGAAAGAACTACTGTTTTCCTGTTAGAAAGAGGTGTCACACCTTTCATTTGGGAAAAGGTCTCAAACAGTTTCAACCCGTGAAGCTGCAAAAATGATTCAAATAGGAGTGTTTAGTAAATAGAAATGTAATTGCTTTGTTGTTCTATTGGAAAAAAGGATTCTGAATCTACATCTTTGTAATAAAATGCAAAGCATTAACAATTGTATGCTTTTGCAAAAGAGAAGCCCAGACATTAACCAAACTGAGAGTATAGAACAGAAAAAATTACATGGACTGCTTCAAAATCAGTTCTATGTGCAAATATTTTAATGTATTTTAAGCTAATTTTAAGCTAATTTTAAGACTAAGTTTATAAAAGGGCCTTCGCTGCATCTGCATTAAAATATTACACCTGCATGTGCATATGGGGAATATCTGTATTCATATACACACCAGCGTGCTCTCATTCTGTAAAGTAACAAGGGCTGCAAATCTCTAAGTGTTAAGATATTCCCTCTAGTGCTAAAGAGGCAAAGTGTGTGAACTCGGATTTGCTCATTGGTAGACACGTAAACAATTAGGCAAACACTAGCATTTGTGAATATGTTCCTTAACCTCTAAATATTGTGGAATTGTTTATGGTTAGTTTTTGGTCTCAATTTGTTGCTGATAATTCCCTTCTTCCTTTTGACGACTAAAATGTATTTTGAGGACCAAACATACACCAGGTTTTCTGTTGTTACAGGTTAGAAATGTCAGGTGTAATGTTCTTGACATTTTAAGTTTCATATTCAGTGTACTTAATTTGTATTGTTGACATCCATTGGATTCAAGTACCTGCCTTTAACAAAAATTACTTCTTTTTTTTTAGAAAAAAGATTTTCTGTGGTTTTTGAACTACAAGACAAGATACTCTGATCAGTTGCAGATTTAATTGGCTGTATGTTATCTAGTCCCAAAAAGGTGTAGAATCTATACTACCAGAAGTGGTGCCCTGCTTGATCCTGCAGCCAAATATAAAGTAACACAACTCTACCATATTCGCAACAGTATAAGCTTGACATATAAACAGGACTGCAGTCCTCTTCTTGCCCTTTCTTGTCTGAGAGGATCAGGGGGCTGGGGATCACAATGCAGAGAAGCTTTCTGCTAAAATCTGCTGGAAATAAGGGGAAACAAATGAGTAAATAGGCATCAGTAACATGTTGAGACATTGCTCTTTTGCAGGAGAAGTAGTCACCAGCTTACATGTTTCTTCTGCTCGTATTGTTGTCTTTCCTGGCTTTAATTTTTTAACTTGAGATATCATGGGATGATAGTTGCAGGTATGAGACTGTAGAAATTTCTTTTGCCATTTTAGTAATATTGTGATTTGTTAGCTTTAGTTTATTCCCTGTTGAAGGCACCTCTGGAGGTCTGACGTTTGTGTTGATTCTGATCTAATGTTGCTCTATGAGCACTTTATGCTCTGCCTGACCAGAGTTGACTTTTGCTGGCTACCTTTACTGCTCATTGTTTCCTTGCAGAGACAGCAAGTTCCTTGAGAATGGTCTTAGGCTCATATGTACCTTTTCCTCCCTGAAGTCCAGATGCAGCAGCCACGGTCCCCTTTCTGAAGTTTCTGAAGTTAAATTCTTGGGAAGTGGTAGTGTGCACAGACTTCAAATCCTTGTCTCCTCTATTTCATTATTTAGCAATGTCTTAGGTCTGACGTAAAGACTTTAGCTCCTCATGTGTGAAGACAAGAGCTCTTCAGACTAATTTCTAACGTGCAATTCCTTCCGTGAATTCTGTTTACAAATTCCTGAGTACAAGTTACTTGCTTAGGGATATGCTTTGTTACATGGACAATTTTATATAAATAGTCTTTGAGAGAGAATTGTTGAACTGTTTGCTTCAGCCATTCACTCTGTGTTGTTCATTCCTCATGCTGAGTGAGTGGCCACGGCAGCTGCCTAGGACTGACTTTGCTCCCTGACTGAATGACTGAAACTTTCAAAATGCAATCAGAAATGAATAATATATGATAAATACTCATGTTCACACATGCATAGCCTGATTTGCATGCAAATATTGGAATTCTGATTCTTCTTGGTGTTTTAGAATATCTCTAGGAACAGGAACTCTCATGGTGCATTATTTTAAGCATTCATACTACATCACTGTTAAGCGTAAGTGCACTCTCCACCAGACCTTTCATGGTCCTGCAAGATTTAATGGGCTCTTCTTTGTTGCCATTGGGGACCCATATCCTCCATCTCTCAACCCAGCTAATAAAATTTGTTTCATTGTAGAAGATGGTAGTATTGCTCCGTTGCTACTTGAATGTATGGGGGTGATGGCAACACCAGATATCAAGTGGCATCATGACCCTTTTGACTGGTGAACTCAGAGTGGTCCATTGCATTGTCTTCTAGCAAAGAGAAGGTCTTTTGTATGACCTCAGGGGAGAACTCTGTTTGATAAAATGGCAGAAATTGAATTTGCCTACACCTTAAAATAGTTAAATGTATATATACAAATATCCATTCGTATCTATACATACATATATCAACTGATACACATATACATGTACATACATTTGTGCGTGTGTGTGTGTGTGTGTGTATGTGTATCTCATAGTGGAGAAGACTAATAGGCAGATATTGCGCAGCCTTCGCAAGTAATTTGGAATTCTTTACCCTCTGTGTAAGCATCTAACTGCACTCTCATGTGTACTCTGATTCTTCATTGTAATGGGCTTCTGGGGTTATGAATCTAGGAAGGCACGTCAAGGAAGGTACGCAGTGCCTTCCCCAAGGTTGCTGCAGTGTCAAGATGTTCCTCAGGATTATAATAATTCCTGGTGTCTTCATTACAGGATGGTACTTTAGAGGTCTGAGCTGACCTTCAAGAAGCTGTCCTAGAAATCCACTGCAAGTTTTCAATTGTTTTATCTTGGAATGAATTCTGCTGGCTCATTGTGAAGTCTTAAAACTGCAGAGGAAGCTTATAGCAAGCTAAAGAATTTCTCAACCAGTTTGGACCTAACACATGCTTCTCTGTGTGTTCAGGTTAAGCCAGAAATGCAGCTTGAGAAAATGAGGGAAAAATGCATGGTGAGAATGCCATTCTCACTGCCACTCAGAGAAGCAGCAACTGGTAAGTGTCATAGAGGAGAAAAGAGAATCAGAGGTTTCAGAATTCTGTCTCAGTAGTGTAGCCTTTGCCTTCAGAAACTGGATATAATAATGTCTATAGAAGCTGCTTCATCTTTTATAAAGGAGGCTTCACCCTCTCAGTTGAAGGATGTAACTATTCCCTGCATGTTCCACATTTTTTGACATTGAGATGTTTTTAGTTGAAAAAAGTGACTGTCTACCCAGAACATCTGCATGCCACATGGGATTCCTGTGGCTTTACCATTTCTCTTTATGAAGAAATCTACATGATGCTTTACATTATACATATTTGTGTATACATACTGCCAAGTAAGACCTTTAATTATATCAGCATAAAGAGGGCTACTACAGCTATCAGACTTCAAAAGTTTTTACCATCATGTGCATTCCTATCACAGCTATCTGTTGACTTCTTGGACTGTTTTTCTTTAGTACAATATATCTATATTCCATATGCAAATTCCTCTGTGAGTGATTTGCCTGTTTTGTAAGCTAGACTGCACCTGTAACATGTGGGATTGAGTTAAAAATGACAAGCAGACAAGCACAAGGCACATTATCTTGACAAACTCACCCTCCGAAAATTAGCCTGTGCCTGAATTATTAAAATAACAAGGAATATTTCACTCAGCTGTGGAGAAATGCTCCTAATTGTCCACTTTAGCCAACTTCTTTCAGACTTCACGATCGGTCAATTTACGGTAGCGGCTTGCAAATTCCTGAACTCCCATTAGAGAAAAGTGCAACAGCAGTCCAACACACCCTCATTTATTTTAATAACCTGCCAAGCAGACATGAAAATGTTAAAGTTGGAAGGCTATAACATGACAGGAACCTGACTTGTCACAGCCACATTATAATCTAGTTAAACTACTTTCTTTCTGCCTTTCATGTCTTTTCAGGTAAGTGGAAAACTAATTGTCAAATTACTAATTTTGTTGGCATTAATATCAATACTAGGGCTAGAGAAGCATGAACAGATAGGCCTGTGGTTTTTCTTCGTATTGTGCTTGGATGCTGAAAAGCATTCTGAACATATAGAAGGATAAAATCAAAGCCCAGTCTTTCTATCAACACTGACCTATTTATTTTAAGAGGCATTGAAGCTCTATAAAAAGGCTAGTTAAAGTCTCTGGGTTCTTTTATTATTATTTAATGCCTGGAAATCTTGTTTACTTCAATCTTGTTGCCTTTGTGCATAATAGTGTACCTGACGTAACAGGGCCAGTATTCTCATCTAAAGTATTAATGGCAGAGTCTGATCTTGTAGGAGAATACAAGGAACTGCACTACCAAGAAAAAAAATCTTCAACAGTGTCAGGGTCACACTGTCTTTCAGAATCAAGTGTAAGTAGGTCATGCTTCAACTGCAGGCAGGGTTGAGAACATTACTGCAAAAAGTACTTGGTATGGACGAGGAGCATGTTGAGAGAGCGGAGGACAGCTCAGGTGACTGGAAGGAGGACCTAATTGTGGTGAACATGGAGATAGGAATCCAACTACAGGCATGCTGCTAGACCCTTATACCTACAGGGAGGTACTTGCCCTATGTGACATGGCTCCCGGGTGCTTTCTCAGGGCAAGACTGAATCTATTCCTTATGTCTTCAATCTGGTTTTCTGTTTGCTTGTTCATGAGTTTTTGGGGTATTTTTTGGAAAGGAGGTGCATGGTGTGCTTGCTTGCTCGCTTGTTTGTTTCTCTTGCCCATTTGATGGTAACCATTCTGGGGCATGAAGCCTGGCTTTGTAAGTATTTGTGCAGATTTTACTGGCCATCGTGACACAGATAGTTTCCTGTGAATAACAGGCCTTCCACAAAGAAGAGTAAAACACCTTAGTAACTAAAGAAGCACAGCCTTTCCCAGCAATACGTGGAAGATTTTCCTACCAAATACTTAGCTTTGCCTCTACTTCATCTGGAATGGTCCTCTTATCATGAGTTTAGAGTACAATGGCAAGTCATATTAGCTGTGGCAACTCCCTGGTTTTGCAGGGAGTTGAGTATTCAAGTTGTAGAAACTTGTCACTATTTCTTGTACAATTTGGGACAGAAGTTATTTTCCATTGTCTTTTGCCTGCTTTCCTTTTTTTTCTCTGCTGAAAAAGAATTCAGAACCCCATTCCCACAGCTTCTTAGCACTTCAGTTCTGTCCCAGCTGGCACCAGAAAATGTAGTATCAGAAGACAAAACTCTGGATGTTACTGACTGGATTAATAAAAGTGTGATTGCACTTGAATGAGTCCTGATGTCTTTGTAAATATTTCACAGAATCACAGAATCACAGAACGTTAGGGATTGGAAGGGACCTCAAAAGATCATCTAGTCCAATCCTGCTGCCGGAGCAGGAACACCTAGATGAGGTTACACAGGAAGGTGTCCACGCGGGTTTTGAATATCTCCAGAGAAGGAGACTCCACAACCTCTCTGGGCAGCCTGTTCCAGTGCTCTGTTACCCTCACTGAGAAGAAGTTTCTTCTCAAATTTAAGTGGAACCTCCTGTGTTCCAGCTTGTGTTCGTTACCCCTTTTCCTATCATTCATTGTCACCGAGAAGAGCCTGGCTCCATCCTTGTGACGCTCACCCTTTAAATATTTATAAACATGAATGAGGTCTCCCCTCAGTCTCCTCTTCTGCAAACTAAAGAGACCCAGCTCCCTCAGCCGCTCCTCATAAGGGAGATGCTCCACTCCCTTAATCATCTTTGTAGCCCTACGCTGGACTCTCTCCAGCAGTTCCCTGTCCTTCTTGAACTGAGGGGCCCAAAACTGGACACAATATTCCAGATGCGGTCTCACCAGAGCAGAGTAGAGGGGAAGGAGAACCTCTCTTGACCTACTAACCACCCCCCTTCTGATACACCCCAGGATGCCATTGGCCTTCTTGGCCACAAGGGCACAGTGCTGGCTCATGGTCATCCTGCTGTCCACCAGGACCCCCAGGTCACTTTCCCCTACGCTTCTCTCTAATAGGTCATTCCCCAATTTCCTTGTGAAGTGTATGAACATAGGCAAACCCATAACAGCACTCTGAGCAGTGGTAGTTCAGTATGAGACTGAAAAATGAAACTCTGAAGGATTCTCTGTGCTTCTGGCTTTCTTCATCTCCTCCTTTTTCTCGCCACTCTCACTACACTTCATACAAAGTCGGCTGGCGAGATCTGGACTGTGACACAAACATTTGCGAAGTGGTATTATTGCAATGAGCAGGAAGAGAAGAAGAGAGGAGGAGGAAAGTAGGTCTCCTGGAGCACAAGCAGAGAAGGGCAGGCTAAGTGGTACAGTTATCTTTTCAGTTCCCAGAAGATAATAAAGATCATGTGAAAACTTGGGATGGTAAATGAGGCAGCTAAGGGTATAAGAGCAGTCAAGCAGCACTGAGAGAGGGTCTTACAAATAACTGATTTTCTGGTGTTGCTGGCAGAACAGGGAAAGTTTCTGTAGTCCCCTGAGAACTGGGTCACCAGGAAGCAGAGGCCTTCACTCAGAGTAAAATGTAGCTACTTTATGAGATGTTAAACTGACTTTTCAGAAAACTCACTGATTCCCAGAAAGACTGGTGTTTTGAGTTGGATGAAATTTTTGCCAGTTCATTTTCCTGCCTTATTAAAGCTTTTTGAATAATTAGGAATTAATGGAAATACAATGATTTTGTGTCAGTGACAGTGCCTTTGGTGTTCACACGTGTGTATGTGTGACACATACTCTCCTGTACTTGGTTCTTCCTGTCAGCAATCTACAAAGTACTTATGAATATGCTTTTTACTTTTCCCATTGTCTGTTTTAAAATGTCTCCATTTTGGGAGACAAGAAGACAACCGTGAATGTTTAACTTGCCATTAGCATCTATATTTTATGTTTGAAACATTTAAAAGCTTCTGTTTTAAATGAAGATAAATACATCCCCAAACAGCTGTGCAATGCATGACATAGAACAATTGAGTAAGCATCAAAGTGCTTAATAGATAAAACAGTGCTGGATGTGGTAAAATAAACAGGACTTAATCCCTTTATGACTTGAGTAAACAAGTACAGCTTTAATTCAGATACAGTTTTGCCTTTAGGTTGCTCTGTTCTGTTAACACCTACCTGTCAGCAGTAATACCATGTAAATGAGCCACTCTGAGCCTTTCCCCTTGCATCTTGTTTAATCCTCTCCCATTCTTCTAATCACCCTGCACACAGAGGCCAATATCTATTTTCATCTGGCAAGATAGGATCTCCTAAGGAATTAAAGACAGTTTCCACTTAGCTCTGCAGTAGGCAAAGGCTGGGCTGTGATCTAGGGCTTTAGGGACTTCTCATAATGCGCTGGTGCTCGCTAGATCGAAGAATTGAGTTCTGGCTACTGGATTTTTAATCCTCCTGTGGCTGATGTTGGGAGCTCCAGTGATTTAAGATCTTTGATTACTCAGAGCTTGGCCCTTTGATTGAGTGAACTTCTGAAGACAGCATGTGACTGATTTCAAGTTAGTGGTTTTAAGTAACTACTGGAAAAAATAGATAGGAAAAGCCCTGCGATTAAGATGCACTGTCTCTCTTTTTAATTGACTTGCTGAAGCTATCTGATGCTTTACTTATATACTCAAAAGAAAAACTGTATAGATCAGTATTTGTTCTAATGAAGAACTCAGGTGTCACAGTATTTGTCTGTACTTGTTTGCAGTGACGACTGTTAAAACTCTAGCCACTAAAAGATATATTTCAAAAACATAGTTCTCACAGGGCGTGTATTAGAAGTAGCAGCAAATATAGCCTTAATGCACAGGTCTAAATTAAGCAGTTGATATCACTTCAGTTTGTAATAAATTATCAAATACTGTATATTTGCCAGCAGAACTGTACATGCGTAAAGGCAGGTAGGGGTCATTGAAAGCTGTTTTTGTTGGCAATTTGAAGTATTAGCAGTTTGTGAAACTGAACATGAGTGTTTTGATGCATCTAATCATGTTCTTGCAGAAAAGTTTAACAGCAGACATTCTGAAGCAGGCAGAACTTCTCTGCCAAGTAATGTTCCAATAACATTTGCCTTTTTTGAAAATGAAACACCTTTGTCATAAAATACAGTTTTAGTGCAGTTACCTTGTTTCAATATGGTCTTCAAGAAAAAAAGAGTGCAGACATTGGCAATTTGTATCTTAGATGCCTGTTGAAAGCAATGATAACCTTCTTGCTTAGTAGGTGAGATAAGATACAGTTAGAGTTTCAGTGGGAGCATTGCAGGAAACTGTTCAGTTGTGTCTCTTATTTGTAGGTCCAGCATCTCTATCTTGGGAAATAAGAGAGAAAGTGAGGTTAAGACAATTGGCTTAGAAAAAAGACTGAGTATGTGGGAGCTAATTCAGCTTGCCCATTCATCTTATGGATGAGCTACAGAATTAATAAGAGTCATTAGTGAGCTATGGAGAGGTCCTGGATTTATTTTCATGTACTCAGTAAGTTTTTAAATATAAAGGGAGTGAAAGAGACTGTATCTCCAACTTATTTATATCAATATAATTTAGTATTTAGTTTCATATTTAAGCAAGTCTGTTACGTAGACTTCTCCAGTATACTGTGCAGCACTTTTTTCCCCAGACGTAGAACTTCTACTAACTATGGATGCATAGAGCAGCTATGCAGTAGCAGCTTCTCTGAGTCTACAGTATAAAATCTCGTAAGATAAAGCTTAGCCTTATCAAAGCTTTTTCATTTTGACATTAGCATTACGAACTATCACTTTGGAGTGACCTTGCGTATTCCTTTAATGATAAAACTAGGGCTTCTGAAGTAGAAACAGAGGGTGGGAACTGAGCTCCTATGCTAACTGGGAGCTGAGTTTTCCTCCTCCTGTCTTACTTGCCACTTCATTCTCAGGTTCACAAAACAGTGCAGAAGGATGCCACTTTTGCTCAGTGAGTCAGACACAGGTTATTAACCATGTTTCAGTCCAGCCATAGCAGTTATAGATATCATTCCTATTCACTGGATATGTAATTTCATTCTATTTCTTAGACATCTCTGCAAAGATAATAGCATCAGGATCTTTGCCTTAAAGCAATACAGACATTTCAGGTATGCACCATGAACGACTGGTTGCTTGAAAAAGTATAAAGGACACTGTATCTCTTTACTGACCTTGTGGATAAAGGGTTTTTTGTATATACTAATGTAGGACATTTTCTATGTGTTGTACATGTTTCTGTCTATAAACCACACGTGCGCACATCCCCTCATTCCCATATATGCATTTATATGAATGTGGTAGCTTCAGGAGCTGTGACAATGATTATCATTTCTCTTTTCGCAAAAAAAAAAAGTCTTTCTTATCTTTTCCAGTGGGGGTTTCTGGTGTGTTCCTTTCACCCAGCTGTCTGTTCAGAACACAGTGTCAGGTTTTCCTCCATGTTTCACTCCCTTGTTGCTTTTGCTTTGTGCAGTCTCTGTTAGCTTTACTGTTTTGGGTGCCTGTCTCACAGTAGTTTTATGTCTTTCCCACAGTTCTCTTTCACAAGCTGATGTTTGCAATCCTCCCAGATTTCAGCTTTTGCATGGGAGCTGCACTGACTGGAGAATGGAAGTGTTTGATGCTGATACCCTTTTGTTCTATGTGAACATCCTCTGTAATCTGCTTGAGCAGGCTTTAGGGAATACACAACTTTGCTTTTGCTCTTGAAACTGGGCTGCGTGAATATGCTAATAAACTCTGCATACAAGTTTGGGAATCTCATTCGTATAGCGTAGACTGTTTTGCTGCATTTCCGATGGGCACATACTTGGTCATTTGGGCATGCTTTTGTGTCTGCACATGATGTGGCAAATCTGCATAGCCATATATTGAACAGTATAATACTCTCTGTATAATCATTCATTAATTTTATTAAAGGTGGGCTGGGACTGGAATGAGGATTAATTAGAAGAAGTAAAAAGCATAATTAGTAACATACTTTTCCTCTCACAGCTTTCTTTTTCTTGGGATCCCTTTTCCTGGTGCCCTAATTATTTCCCATCTTTTAAAATTCACTTTAATTTCAATTTAACTCTCCCTGGGCATGCAAACTTGACAAGTGGGGGTTTTTTCCCAAAGATTGATTGACAGCAGTTTCGAAACTGTCACAGTGCTAATTAAAACCTTGAATATGTGTCCTTATGAAGCCTGAAACACTCTGCACTGCGGCAGAATCCTGGATCTTGTGTTCTGAATGAGTTTTTTAACAGCTAATATGGAATCATTATAACTTGCCTTTCCTCAGGCTTGATATCCAGCTCTCTCCTTCACACTTTATTTATCACTGAATTTAGAGCTTATGTTGACAACATGAGAAAAAGAAGCCCTCCCAGGCAAGGATATCTGCTCTGTCTAGCCAATGTAATTTTACACTTTGCCTTTTCTGCTTGGCAGAGCTGGGCAGAGTTGGCCCTAACTAAAGTGCAGCACAGTTTGATTCGTAATCCTCTGGATACCTGGGGAATTCATGTTAGGGATACAGTAGTCATATTTTACCGTTTCTGGACTGACTGACTCTACTGGGACTGTGCTGTCGGGAATCTTCTACCTTATGCTTAAAAAAGGATATTGATAGCATAAGGCATTGATTGATGTATGCATCGGACTTGGGTCCTGCTTTCTAGCACGCAAACTTTGTGCAGGCCAGAGTATTCCCAGAACTTTAAGAAAGGCATGGCTGGAGGCTAAGGCCCCTAATCCACAATTGTAAAGGCAAGGTAGAAAAACAGTCCTTGCATTCAGTTAGAATATGGCAATTTTCCTCTCTCCAACCCTGTATTAGTCAGTTTTCCAGTAAAGCAGAGAAAATTAAGTGCAGGTAGGGTGAGGATTCTGCATCCCTTTCTTAACAGCAACCATTAGAAATTATGAACCATGCAAAAATGTTTGAGAAGATGTCCTGCAGCAAGCATGTTACCAGTCCTGGTCAGAATGTCCAGAGCAGGACTTGATGCTTCTCATGGTCACAATAACACTGTGGTGTACTACCTTCTTGTGGGTAGAGTTCATTTAATACAATAATACTTAGTGTGACAATATTGATTACATGAATAAACCAAATGAAACTGGCCTGACTACTTCATGTTTTAAGAATCTGCTTAAATATGTTGCACAGAGGCATTAGACTAAGTAGCCTCTATTATCAAGTTTTGTTTGTTTTTTTTTTTTTTAAATTGCCAGTCTTACTGTAGACAGGTGATATGTCTGGATTTTCTGCAGTCTCACTTAAATACAGGTTAATTTTCTCTTTTTGTTTCCTGTTGACCTGAGCATTCTGAAAGATTGTTGTATTTAAAGATTGTTTTTAATTTTTAATTGATCAAAATTAGAAAATACTACTGTTATTTAGTGTAAGTATTCTTGTACTAAATTGTATGGCAATTGAAAGTTTAACATTGTCTTTTTTGAGTTAAGTTGCTATTGCTACAGGTGATTATTCTTGCAGAAACAAAATAAAAATTTAAACACTTTGGCTAAAAGTTCTCACCTCTCTCAGACACCCAACTTCTGCTTTCTTAGCTTTAGCAGTCTTGTAATTGCTAGTCTTCCCAGCCACCATGCTGCTTAGGCCCTGATTTTGCTATTCTAAATGTAAAGTAAGATCATCAGGATCACCTGCTAGAGAAGGTGCTGGCTTTTCTGTGCCTGGGACCTTTCTGAATATGATGCATTCTCTGTCACTCAGCCACCTTGTCTGTGGGCCTGAATATCCAGCATAAATCTTTTAGTGTGAGTGCTTTTGCTCTCTGTCTGAATGGTTGTGTTTTCATCCTTATCGTCTTCCTCCACTGAATCAAGGTCAGCAAGACCATCCAGAGGGAAGGACGGAAAAACAGCAGTGACAGGAGTTAGCAGAGCTCAGTCTGAGTTGATTGGTGAAGGATGATTTCAAAAGATGTAAAACCAGCCGCTAAAAAAACCAGCATCTCCTCCAGTTGATAAGGATGATCAGACTCTTGCCTCTCCACCCCCCACTCTATGCACATTCTCCCTATATATTTAGAATCTATGTATTTCTTAAGTCCCTGCCTGTATCATTCCTCTGTCACAGTAATTTTCTTGGAAAAAATTGCTATCCATCAATTTGTGAGCTGCTGGACTTTTAAAGAATACAGCATAAGCATATCAGGGTATAGAAAAGAGAGGTGAAAAAGTAGTTAGCTGTGGAGGGCAAAAAGCAGATGTCAATGATATATTTTTACCTTCCCTATGCAAAAACCTTTCTGGCAAAATTATTTTAAGGAGCTAACACAGTTATTCTTAGGTAACTGCTTTTACCACAAATATTCAGTTGTAGGTAGAGTGGCTATTGCTTATACTTCTGATTTTAATATGAACATTTGCACACGAAATTGCATCTGGTGATAGTAACTGCCTGCTGTGGGAGTGATTGTGCCTAATTGCAGACAGGAGATATCCATGGGTCTATTTCAGTCAAATGGTGCTCATTTGGGTCCCCTCTGATTATGAGATTTTGACTCCTTTTTACCTCAAAGGAACCTTTATCAGGCCCTGAACACTCCGCACCTATTATAATAATATATT
>NW_010199158.1:0-22488 GCF_000695765.1 Mesitornis unicolor
CGGGGTGGCGAGGGCGAGTGGAGCCGGGCTGGGAAGTTGCGGGTTGAAACGCGCGGGTCGGGCCCGGCCTGAGCCGTTTCTGGTGGCCTTGGAGCCACCACCGCCGGTCCGGGTGGCCGCAGAGGGATGCGGCGCTCACTGTCCCCGGGCCACTGCCTGCGGGGCCTTCGGTCTTCCGAGGGTTGCAGATCACGGCAGTTACTATTACGATTCACTTTTTGTTCGGCTGTGTACAAATCTGGCTAACCTCAGCTGGCAGGGTCTCTGCCTCAAGGCACCTTGAGCCCTTATCACAAGTGTATTATTTACACTTTACAGTAATATCCTGAGGCTGGCTTTGGGTGGGAGACAGGGGAAGCACGTGCAAGTGGGATTTCCAGTGACTTCATCTCTATAAAGCTTTAAGACCTCTGTGCTGTGGGGTGACCATCATGTGAGGCACACGTTTTTTGCCTGTAGATGAAGCCAACCCTGATCACATCTCATACCTTTTAGCCCCCAAATTCCGAGAAATTCTGGCCTGGAAAGTCCTGGATCATCTCACAGTTGCCAGTGTTTGATCTGACTGTCCCCGCAGTAGCGGGCACCCCTCGGGATGTCCCCATTTTCAGCACATGTAAGAGTGTCATGCTATGCCTGGTGCAATGCTAGCGCACCCAGATTTCTGATTCTTAATGCTAACTTTCAAACTCCCGTATTTCTGAAAAATACCTGGCCTAATGCATCTTGGCACCCTCAGCATAGTTAACTCGTTGTCACTGGCCAGCAACTCATACAACCCCAACTGGTGAATCGCTGAAGTACTTGTAACTGGCTTTTAAATGCAAGATGCTGCGCTGCTCAATCTCATCTTAGTTCTGTTTTTTCAGTTGGAAAGGCCACATAGTTGTTCTTAATTACCTGTGTGCTGATCTTCATTATGGGCAGTATGTCCTGAGTTTGTATTGTCAGGAAGTCTCATGAGTCTACACCTACTTCTCCATGGCCACTGACATAGATTAAAAGGGCGGCTCACAAGACTGATCTTCAAAAAACAGTGCTAGTATACTGTCTTCATCCTGGTAACTTCTCTTCTAATAACCACTGTTGTAGTCTCCCCTGGTAGCAGCTCTTTCTCTGCATACTGGATTCAATAATTTCCACTTTAAGTAATAATTCTGTGGGGTACTATATAACATGATTTCTTTTTGTGTAATTAGTGCATTATCTTTAAGTAGTAAAACTCTCAGGGTTTACTTTGGATAGTGTGACAGTTTATTCCACTTTCCATTTGGTCTCATTATTAATTTCTTCTGAATCTTGTTCTAAGCTTCTGTGTAGCATTGGAGTCCAGCTAACAGCTCTAAGTTGTCTCAGTGATTCCTGCCCTCTCCTGGTTGGTTTTTTTGTTTTTTTTTTTGTTTTTTTAGCATGTATGCTACTTTCAGTCTTAAAGATTTACTACAGATTTCATAGCTAAAATTGGTAATAACTTGCCAATTCTTACATTAGTTCTTTCAGTGTTCTAGGACAGAGGCTGTTTGGGTTACCTGATTTTTCTTTCAGGAAGTGGTCTGAGTTTTGCTGCCTTCTTTTTTTTTGTTCAAGGCCCTTTTCTCATTTACATTGCTAATTTCACCTACTTTGTTACTGAGAACTGATAGTGTTGCTTGGTACTGTAATATCGGTTGCTGTTTATCCTTAGAGCGTAATGCATCTTTCTATTTTCTTTCAGTTTGTGCTTTAAGTATCTTTCATTAATTTGCCTTAAGCTTTCTGGGCCAGCTGTGGCAATATTTCTCTGTATCTATGCCATCTGACCTCCGGGTTGCAGTTTTCCTTGCTGGTCAGTCCCTTTTATATTGATTATAGTTGTAATTCTTACTTGAACTATCCTGGTTAAGGTATACTGTATTGAGGAAGGCCTGTAGACCTTTTTCACCTTTGGTTGGAAAGAGAAAGTCAATAATACCCTTCTGTTTTTGAATAATTACATGTTTCCTCTTCACCTGATGATAACTGAGTTTTGAGAAGAGAAATAAATCTTCTCTCTGAAATCCTACACCTTAGTTTTTAGGCTTGCTTTTGTCAGTCCAGCAATTTTAAGTTGGCTCATGGTCACTTATTCCAAAATTGTTTATTCCCCTGAAACCAGTGGATCTGCAAGATCATCATTAAGCACCTCTGTATCTTCTTTGTTTCACAAAGTGCTCGGTAAGGCAATCTGTGTTCTGCCTTGACTAGAAATGCCAAACTTTGCTGTTACTGGTAAGTTTTCTTCTGGGAAATTAAATCCTTATTACTCCCACAAATTCTGTAATAACGGAGATGCTATTCACAGCCAAGTCTGACTTGTAGCTGTACTTCCCAGGTAGCCTTTTTAATCATCCTGCCATGAGGTAATCTTCAGGCAGAAAATTTCCACCCCCTTCCCCCTATGCTGTCACCATTTTTCCATGCTGTTTCTATTCTGGTCTTCACAGGCACTAACTTATGTAGCACGTGATGCCATTTGAATGTAAGAATTTTCATTTCTTATACTTTCCGGTTGTGTTCCATCACCTGCCTTTTGTTCCTGCAGTGTCAGGTTTCCTGCCCTGGTACAGGAGTTTCAGTGCTGCCATGCATCAGTGCACGCATTCTCCTGGTGTTTTCTTTACAGCCTGATAGGGGTCCTGCCCAGAACAGCTGCATTTGGTGCACTGGCTCTAACGTCTCCCTTACTTCGTGGTTGGTTGTTTTTTTTTTCCTCTTTTTTTCTTTTCCGTTGCTGAAGACACATTTGCCATGTTCCTATTCCCGTTTCTACCTATTTCTATCTATATCTGTTTGTATTAGGTGCAGGGACTGTTTCCCACCACTCTGCCTGATGGCTCTGGCATGAGATGTCTCACTAGTCAAGAAACTTGAATCCTAAAAGGTGGTTTCACTTCAGTTAGTGGATTCTGATTCTTGAGAAAGTCTTGACCATTAGTTCCTCCCTTCATATCCTGAAATCACAGCACTTTTGGCCTCAGTGTTTGCTGAATAATGCTGTGCCTTCATCTTCTCTCTGTAGGGAATGGCAGACTCAGCGAAGATCACCTCAACCTCTTCTTTGAGTCTTTCCCAGCTGGGTACAGTTCCCCTCCACTACTTCTTTGCATGAATGGTCTACAAACTTATGCCTTCTACTTGTTCTGTCCTTTCTTCTGCTCCCACTGGTCTCCTTTGCAAGCTTAGATTTGGGCCTTGGCCCTGCCCATGAGGTGGTAGAAGCAGGTCTGTGCTGCCGTGGTGCTTCTCAGCACGTCCCAGTTACTGGGCTGCCGAGGAAGCTTTTTCCCTACTTCAAGGGGCTGGTGCAATGGGGGTTAGCATGGGAAGCAGCCCTGTTGAGGGGTTGTTTTACGTAAGACTCGCATTTTTTGGTTTTCTGCTTTACTCTGAAGTTGCAGATGGAGTTGCCTCCATGGAGGCCTAAGATCTTCTCTTGTCTGTCCTTTTCACAAGAGTCCACATGTCCAAGTTAATCCACAGGGAAGCGGGGATAGAAAAGGCTTCCCTGGGAGTAGAGCTCCTCGGCACAGGCAGCCATGAGGGATTCGGTGTTCCCGGGAACTGGAACAGAGACTCAATGGGATCTTACACAAACATAATTAAGAAGCTGAGTTTTGACGCTGCAGTGTACACCGTAGCTTCGTTAGATAGGATAGCGGTATTATTTAGTTCAGAATTAGTGTTGCATTCATTTAGGGCATGATGATGAAACAGTAGTACTTACAAAACATGCTGCTTTACACCACAAAATCTGGTGCCAAGTGCTCATTTTTTTTGCAGTCGGAGCAACGTGTTGTATGATATCAGTGTTTTGTAGTGCCAAGTCTTTAAAGGCAAATGAGTCCTTATATTTCAGAAGGAGTTCTACTAGTAACCTGTCAGAACACAAAATGCTAATAAATTGATTTGCATAATGAAAATTCCTCTAAAGTGCTGTTTAAGTACATTTTATATTTATATATAGGTTTCCTGTAGTTAACTTTCCCATTTAAAACGGACTGAGATATTAGCTCTGGTGTCTTTTCAGTTTTTAAAATTCAGATGATATTTTTGAATATTCAACAGAACAGTCTGATTTCTCCCTAGGATTGTCAGCTCCCAGCTCATTCCCTGCCAGGAATATCCTGTGACCCAAATACCATTTTTTGTCTTCTATTTTCCACAACTCAATTTGAATGTAGTGCCTATTTTTCCTCTATGGTTCATACATTATTCACAAAGTTTAGCTTTAGCTAAACTAGCTTTAGCTAGTATACAGAGAGTTACAGATTTGCTTTATTACTATGGTAAAATCTAAGTAGGATTCCATTTTATTTATAAAATACTTCTTGGTGTTGTCTGTTCTAGTCTGATAATTAAGTTTTCGTGACCCAGGGGACACTATTTTTCTGTCAATTAGCTCTGTCGTGGAAAGCACCTCTTTCTAGGTATTTGTCATTACAGTAGCCTGGAACTTGTGTTTGGTTTCATCATGTTCAAGTCGGGCTCTGCAGTCTCCTGGAGTGTTCGTGGGCACCATATACATAAAGGTTAAGGGAAGCAAAATCATTGACAGCAGGCTTAGACAAGAGATGCACATTCTTGAGGGCCTTTTTAGGGGTTCATATTAAAACAGAACTTTGTTAACTGCAGCCTAATCACTTTCTTATGCGCCTTCTCTCCATGTTTTCCATAGCATGGACTTAGCAATTCATAAACTAGATTTCTGTGCCAAGAGTCCAGTAGTCTGTGGCTTCACTTTAACTGTACTATATTTAAGAAGCGTGCAAAATCTGCTAAAAGCACTGTGAGGCTTTCCAGTGACTAATGGCTTTTTGCATCGGTCCAAAAACTAGTTGATAGTCACCAGGCTTGTACTGCCCATTTCAGTGACGTGCCAACACTTGGGTACTTGTTCTGCTGTTCCTTTCTAACTGGGTCCAGCATGGCAGGAGTGGAGAATGTTGTCTTAGAAACCTGCACGATACGGCTTTTTAATAGGCTTGCTTGAATACTATCATCACTTTTATGTAAGAGCAAACTATGGCTGACTGCTTTGTTTTGTGTTTTAGCCAGCAAGACCAAAAAACAGATATTTGTCAGCTACAATCTTCAAAACACAGACAGCAGTTTCACCTTACTCATAGAAAACAGGATCAAAGAAGAAATGATGGCATTTCCAGAGAAGTTCTGACTCTGCATAATTGTAAAATAACCTGAGTTTTTGTTTTAAAAAAACTGGGTGCAATTTTCACACTGACATTAAGTTAGTATATTTGTTTTGTGTTATCTTGACTGAATTTGCGGTTGTTATTAAATATAGCTGGACCTAAATACAGTTGGACTTGGATTTTTATTTTTATTTATTTTTCAAATTTGCTACCCTGTGAAGTAAGGAATTGGTGAATAGAGCAGAACATACACTGTACTGTGAGAACATAATTGTAAAAGCACATCCAGTATCTGGCTTGCATGCAGTATGGGGATCTGCTGGGAA
Source organism: Mesitornis unicolor (assembly GCF_000695765.1). Lineage (NCBI taxonomy): Eukaryota > Metazoa > Chordata > Aves > Mesitornithiformes > Mesitornithidae > Mesitornis > Mesitornis unicolor. The sequence goes on from NW_010199158.1 coordinate 5,495, forward strand.
ATCAGTTCCAGATTCTACCTGCACAATTAATCTACTGTGTAGGTGGATTGAACATAGTATTGCGGCTTTTAGTGTTCAAATAATAAAAAACCTCCATTTTTTTGTATTGCAAAGCTGTAACACAAAATGAGCATTACCTTGCTCTATCTTCTTAGCCCCTGTTGGTTGTAGTACTAGCGATAAATCTGGACTTCCTTCCATCCCTTGGGCACTGAGAACACGGGAAAGGTTTCACCAAGGGTTTTCTGTATGTCCCTGAGGGCTGTGTAGAAGGAAAAAGCACAGCTTGAATTTTGGAGCAATAGACAAATCTGTCAGAACGCTAGAAGAGCATAATGTGTGTAAACTGAGTGCACTCATTAGAAAAATCAGAGCAGTCATTACCACCACGACCACAAAGCATCCTGCTGCTATGTCTCTGGACTTGCTTTAGGTAGAACGGATGTCCTTTCAAAGGAAGATCATGGGCTGTTTTGTTCAACAAGAGTGGCAGCTAAAAGTTAACTAGACAAAAAAACCCCAAACCAACCACAGAGCCAATGGCCTGTTTGCAGCTGTTGATCTGCGCAGTGCTATGGCACACCTGTTATTCACAGCAATTTGAAGAAACACCAAGTGTAACAACCTGATGAGCAAGTCCAGGTTATTTCTTTTGCATTGCAAGTTGAACTCAGACTCAAGTCATAAGCTTCAGATAGAGATAAAAAATACTAGCACTGCTGCTAGACAACTGTCCTAACAACCTACAGAAAACTGATGAACTTACCTTGCTGTGGTGGCACAATCTATAATTAAAAACTGTAACCGAGAGGTTGCTGGTGTAGAAGATGCAACCTCTGATGTGTCTCTTGTCACAGAATCATTGAATCTCAGGAGTTGGAAGGGACCTCGAAAGATCATCCAGTCCAACCGCCCTGCCAGAGCAGGATCACCTAAACTAGGTCACACAGGAACGCGTCCAGGTTGGTTTTGAATGTCTCCAGAGAAGGAGACTCCACAACCTCACTGGGCAGCCTGGTCCAGTGCTGTCACCCTCACAGTAAAAAAGTTTTTCCTCATGGTCACATGGAACCTCCTATGCTTCAGCTTGCACCCGTTGCCCCTTGTCCTGTCATTGGACATCAGAGAGAAGAGCCTGGCTCCTTCCTCCTTACACTCACGCTTGTCTGAAGGGGTTTGAACACCCAATGGCTTTGACATGGGGGCAGAGGGCTCTTCCTTACCTGATGGGAACAGCCACCAGTTCTTGACTGCAGTTCAAGATCAGAATAGCCAAAAACAACTGTTGGAGGATATTTTCTTTTTAATTTACACCACTCAGGAAACTGAGTCAACTGTTCTTCTGTGACTGAATGTAAAAGGTAATTAGTTGCAAATCAATGTGCTGACTTAATTAGTCTGATTTAAGATCAGCTCATTCTGTTTGTAGTGGAAGGCAGGGATGTTTGCTGAGGGGTCACATCAGCTGCTGCTGGGCTGTTTCAGAAGTCACTGTGAGGGAGCCAGACCAAGGAGAGCAAACTGATGGGACAATGTCATTTTATTCTGTACATTTACATACAAAGTTCTTTTCAGTAGGTACAACAGATGTAACATCATGCAGACATTTAGCTTGTAAGACTGTTTTCAGTACTTGATTTAAGCTTGTGCTATGAGGAAGCACCACCAGACTATTCATGATCAAAACGTACAGTAACACGATTCTTTAAAACTTCATCAGAAACTGAAATGGGGAGGGAGGTCTCAACCACTAGACATAACACACCATACTCCTTTCCCAAAAGGTTTTACACAATACATTTAAAATGAGGTTTCTCATTTTATTTTTCTTTAAAAAGAAAAAAAAAGTTCCAGTGGGGGAGATCATCCCCCCACTTAATAGTGTTGTCTTATGTGCCAGCTACAGGCGGAACTTGACTTGACATTCACAGAGTTCAGTTAATGGCACTTCTGCTTCCAATTTGGTGACCTTTAGTGTTTGGCTCCAGGAAGTGGCAACAGTTAAGCAAAATACTTCCATGAAAAAAAATTAAAATAAAAAGGCCTACTCAATGAAACCAAAAAGTAAATCACACAACCTCTTTTCTGAGTGGCTACAAAACACTTGCAAACAGGCGACTGTTGGTATCCATTTGCAGTGTCTCTGGCAACAAAAGCAGTACTGAAACCTTAAAAGGGGGAAAAAACCCCAAGATCAAGCACAATGTCACTTTCACATTTTTGTTTAGACTTACATAGATGGAAGAAAGCCCTTAAATGGTAAACCCAAAGAAAAATCCACTGATGGACTTAGAGGTTACTGAAGGTTCACAGAAAAAGGCCAAAATGGACAGGACGGCTTTGACCGCTTTCCCTTGTTGCAGTGACCAGAAAGAGCTGCCTAAGAGAAGCCTTTCCTGGCGCTGGCTGTGAAGGACACACAGCCAAGGAGCTGCTGGTGCAGTGGACTGAGCGCCTCGTACCACGGCAGGACGAGGCAGAGGGCAGTAAGCACCTCTGTGTTTCCGTTCTGCCCCACTGCATCACCTGGTACCTGACTCCTCCACACAAGGTACGCTTAGCAAAAGCTTTCCAACTCTGTGTGTGGAGAAAAAAAAATTAAAAATCACAGAATTGTTCACCTTTTCAGGGAAAAGGAACAAAACTGGAGCTGCCAAGGCAGGAAATCAGTTTGTGGTTTATTGTCATGACAGAGGCAGAGGGCCAGACCAGCCTGAGAAGCTGGGACTCCCCGTGTTGCAGAAGATAAGTACCAACTGCCTGGATTCAGGCAAAAAACCCAAAAAGCAGCAAATCAAGTCAGTATCATAGGAACTAAAAAAAAAAAAAATTGCCTGATGTTCCTGTCACCTAGTTTATTATATAAATGTTGATATGTTTAAACAACCATTCTCTTCCCTGGGCCCGTCTGTCATCAGAGAGTGACCACCAGAATAGGAAACGATAAAGCGCTTTGGACAACAGCGGTGAGCACACCAGGACTGCTGGCAGTGCTGGAAGCAGCTGGTTTTATAGGCTTCTGGATGGTCAACAAGAGCTGTACTGTAGCTCGAGCACGCACGCACAGAGACCATGAATGAAGAAGCCCCTGCCTCCACAGCACGATGGATCGCAGGACACTGCGCAACCGCTCTCCACCTCTGCGCTCGCCCCTGCTCCACTGCCAAGCCCTTTTTCTCTTCCCTTAAGACTATTTGTGTCTTCAGCTTTCTGTTGTGAACCCACTTTTTGTTTTTTTCCTCCCCACTGCGTGTGGCTTGCAACAAGCATCTCATATCAAAGGCAAAAGTTATTGCACAAATTTGGCACATGAATACTGCATGAATGGGGAAGGCCTGAGTTTTTTCCTTAAGTGAACACAGACTGCAGAAGTCTCAGCAGAGAACAAAAAGAGAAGCAGCCGTGCTCAAGCTCAACAATAAAACTTGAGTGTAAGGAAGATTGGGCTCTCGCTGTCACAGCAAGTCTAGCAAAGGTGAAAAAAACAAACAGTAGTGTAACTTTGGGCAAAAGTACCATCAACTGGTCCAGTGTTTCTTACCAGGCTCAAGAAGAACCCGAATGTCCACATCCTCTGTACAAAAATTAGCAGCTTTAGGACAACATTGTTACTCTGAACACAACAATCTCTGTCGCTTCTGCAGGTCTACCTGTCCCCTTGCACGTGTCAGCATCTGAGGCTGCGCTCCTTGCTGCATCGCCTGCTGGGAAGCACGTATCTCTGATTTATTGGGGTCCGTAAGAGGACATTGGCAGCCTAATGGAGGATGGAAATTGTTAGGTACAGTAGTTAATCGACAATATATACAGCAAAGGAGGAAGGGAAGGTAGGGGAGGAAAGTGCAAACGAGCGCTTTCCATGCGTAGGAACGCAAGAAGTACATCAAACAAAGTGGCAATCATATGGACACTCAATACAACATCAACATCCTGCTGCTCTGTTTGTTTGAACGTCTGCACTACTGAGCAATCACAAATGGATGGCCTGAGTGAGAGAGGAGGAGAGGGAAGGAGAGCAAGGAGGTTAACTACAATGCAAGAAAGCTGCTAGTTTACAAAGTCCTTGCATTGAACTAGAGCCTCACGATGTCACATCGTGAGAATTAAAAGCCGATGGCCAAAGGAAATAGTTGGTTTTGGGGCTGGAGAAGTCAAGTGGCCACTATCAAAGTGTCATCCGCACAGTAGGAGACAAACTAGAGGTTAACTTTGCTTAGCCTAGAGTAGGATCAATCCAATTTAGGTAAATTTTTTTTTCCTGAATGAAAATCCTACAAGAGCAGTTGGAGAAGGGGGGAAATCTGGGTAAGTTAACTGTATATTCTTGGGTCAGAACCAGAAAACATCTCTAAAAGCCCCAAGACGGCCAACAGCAGACCATAAATCATTATTCACAGGCTATCAATTAATTCATCTCTGATAGTCGCTTGTCCACTTAAATTGAAAACTCAAGCCCTGGTTCTAAAAACAGGTAAGGCAATGCCACGACACTTATTTCCCAGGAGCAGGAATCCCAGCTGCGCTGCCTTTTGGAATAAAAGTACAGATCGTAGCCCATCCTCCTTCACTTTTTGTTCCTGCTGGTCTATGGTTTTCTCCTGAAGCAGTCACTCAGATTCTGGGCCTCCTGGTAATTAAAGCCATTCTTGGCAAAACTAATTTTTGCATCATTGGTCAAATCATTTACATCATCTACATTACTACTAAACACCAGTGGGAACTGTCTAAAATAGATTAATGGACTCTCAAAATGCAGAAGGCTGATTCTCATTGAAAAATCAGCTTGTTTAGGTAGGATGTTATTCACCACATTTGGTGAAAAAAAAAGTACTAATTTAGAAAGTAACTTTTAAGTGCACATGGGGTGTAAAAACAAACATGAGCTGCCTAAAATGCAGTCAGAGTTTGTATTCACAACAGGTTTTCCTTGGGGTTTTGTTTCTTCTTTTTTTTTTGGTGTATACAAACACAGCAGGCAACCTGGGCGCTTGAACTTTCTAGACAGGCAGAAGAATGTTGCACAAGTCTAAATTTCAGTCAATTCAACTTTGCAGTGGATCCCTCTTTCCTTTAAAGAAACACGAAAACAAAACAGAAAACAACCCCCCCCACCATGGTTTCTTTCTTGGAATGGCTGCACCTCTTATAATAAGATGGCTTCATTTTTGTGATCTATGAAAGGAAAAGGAAATAAAGTGCTTCTTGAGAATAAATCAAAATAAATATACATATTTAATGGCAGGAAAAAATGAGTTCTGAAGGGCTACCTCCAGCCAGGTATTTTCTCAGATGAGTCTTTTCCCCCATAACATTTTCAAGAGCAATCTGCACAACAGCTGAAGATGCCAAAAGTTGCTTTAGCAGCAGAGTTGAATTCCCCCAAGTCTGTGTCTGCTCCATCACTGGTTTGTAAAACCTGTGCAAAACACCTTTGCCCAAAGTGCTGCTCCTCCTGCACAACAGCATCAAATAAAATACAAAAGAAAGTGAAGAAGGGAAAAAAAAACCCAACAAAAAAAAAGAAGGAAAAAAATCCACCCAGTTACATTGACTTCATCCCATTGGCAGTGGTGTTCTCAGAGATCCCATCACTCACAGCTGCTGAGTCGTGGAGGCCAGAGTAATCCTTGAGTTCAGAGTTTGTCAGGAGCAGGGGCTGCTCCCCCTTCTTGTGTGGCAGAAGGGGCTGCCGGGTGTAATGTTCCCCGTCCGGGATGTTCTCGGGCAGGTTTTGGTTCTTGCTCTCTGGCAGCAGCAGGATGCAGATGATGCAGATGAGCGTACAGCAGGCAAAGATGACATGGTGGAGGAAGTAGCCTTTCTGGTTGTGGAGCTCCATGATGGGGGCAGTCAGGCGGCCAAAGCCTGCGCTGGCCAGGACCAGCCCCAGCCCGCCTCCCCTGCAAACACAGCAGAGGTGAGAGGCTGCCCCACAGCCCACTCCATCCACTTGGCACTGAGCTGGGGAGCCCACCATCCTGACGGGTCCCCCAGACTACTCCCCTTGTCTGGCATGCACCTGGGCACCTGAAATCTCTATGGCAAACCTGGTTTGCTCACAGCTTTCACACTACACAGTTACTCCAGTAGGGAGTTGCTTTGCTGTGGTAGGTCATTGCTGCCTATTTGTCTCAGTGTGGGGAAACAATTATACTCAGGGATCTTTTTGCACCCATAGAACTGCTCCTGCATAAGGAGAAAAGGAGCTTTATATTGTGAGTAGATAGCCTTCTAGAGCATTCCCATTTCCAAGCATTCCCATATTCAGTGAGGGAAAAGCAGATTTTGCTTAGCATGTGAGCTTTTTCCAGCTCACGCAAGACACACCAAGAAGCAGTATTTTGGCTGCTTCTGAAGTATCCCGCATCAATCAGCAGTAGATTTGGCTTTACAGGCCATTGCCTTGATCTATTATGCCAAACACTGAGTACTGAAATATTACCTCCATAAAAATGTATTGTGGTTGGAACCTCTCAACACTGATGTTGTAATAACATACATCATTTTCAGAAAAATAAATAAATATATAAAATAGCTAGTGGTCAGAATAGGAGAACAAGAGTTTGGTGTTAATTTTGAGATCTCCTCTGAACTCACTGTACAAGTTGTGATATATCCCTCACTTCACTCTCTCTTGCGTATTCTTATATCACAGGAAGAGGTTGCAAAAAAGGTAAAATGCTTGAGTTGTAAAAAGGTAACTTTATAAAATATTCTTTATGGGACAAATGCTTATTTATTAAATGCAATGTGCTTGTATATTGAGATCATACGTGCACACTCAGCAAAAAGAAGTGAAAACACATTAAGGCTTAAAAAAAAAAAACAAGTGGAAAAATAACCTCATATCCCCCCAAGTCACAAGCACGGAAGTCGCTTGTGCAAGCCAAATTCAGGGCTGTTTCCTGATGCTCAGATATGCAAGGAACCTCTCTTGCAATTCCTCCTCTTGCTCATGAATATCTCTCCAAGTTCTGGAGCCTGGCACACCTCTGGCCACATGCTTGTTTTGAGGCCCAGCTTGGACACCTGGGGCCTGTCCCCACTGGGTGACCCCACAAAGAAGCAACACCACAGGTGTTTCCCCAGGGTAGACCATTCCCTTCTCCTTCCACAGTGTGATCGAGATCTCCAGCCAGAGGAGAATCACCCTCAAGTGACTCATTTTAGCAACATCTCTAAGAGCAGCAGCCTGTCCTTGATTTTCCAAAGGCCCTGCTGCCTGCAGAGGGAGGTCTTCCCATGAGCTGGCACCCTGTTTCTCACTCCCGCACTGAGCTTGCCCAGGAAGCACACTTCTTGTGGCTCCCCAGGGAGATGCAATCTACTCCCAAACGCTCTGGTGGTCAGATGGGCTCAAGAGCTTCAGTTCCTGCCCCAGTGGCAAAGATGTAAATAACTGGACCTTACAGAAGACAACTGCAGAAGGCAAATGGACTGCTTTACATCAACTTCTTGGGAAAAAACATTTCATCAGCTGTCAAGTATATAAGAAACCACAGCACTATAAACCTACAAATGCCAAATTCTCTCAGGTAACCACCCTGTTAAAGCTGATCTTCACCAAATTCTTCCCAAAATCCACTGCTTCCTACTTGACAGCTAAGGGGTAGCAAGCACAGGTTTTAAAAGATGCTCTTGGGACACAGACTGGATCAAAAATTCATGTATGTACCTTATAATTCTCCAGACTCGGCACAGCATCTTCCACAGACAACAGTGATTTCCCCAAATACTGCAAAAGCCCTTATTAAAAACTTGCCAGTTTTCCAATAACAATTTAGAAACCCAGCTGAATGTGGCCATTGTGCATCTGGCCTTCCTGCAACTTCATTAATACACTCACATGAGTAATCAACATAACCAGCCCTGCATGTATGGCAAATCGCTCTCCAAGTTGGCTCCAGAGCGACAAAAGCTTGGCTCATTTACATCAGTGCTTGCTACAGCTAAATTGTATCTCTACCCCTGAGAAGGACCTGAGGTGAGTTTTAAAAGCTGCTGTAGAAGGACACCAAGCAATCTCAAAGGAAACAGGAAAAAGCAACAACAAAGACGGCTCTGTCAGTAAGGGTCAAGCAGCCTCAGATTTGGAAGGGGGAAAAAAAAAGTTTTTCCATGTGACGTCAGTAATTAGAGCAGGCGTTACTTTATCCAGCACCATCAAAACCGGGCAGAAGGCAGCTTGAAAATACATTTTGGTACACGTCCTGGAAGATTTTTTTTTTAACATTTGACTATACTGCAAATATGAAAATGGAAAAAAAGTAAAAAAGAAAATGAAAAAACTGTCAGGAGTTTTTTGTTGTTCACGTGCACATCAGGAAAACAGGTAGAGGGCAAGCAAGGCAGCACCCTCGTAATTCACACTGTTTTCATGGGTGCTGTGGGGCAGCAGGTGGAAATGGAAACTATCCTGAGTGTTTTGGGACACTGCTCCTCAGTATGAGGTCTCCCATGGCAGGGGACTGGTGTCAGTATTTCAAATATGCTCCAAGGTGCAGAGCAGAGCTGAGGGAGGGAGAGGGAGGGCTGCTGGTACCGACGGTGACCCCCAGCTTCTCTCCTTGCACTTCCACCCAGCAGAGGCTGCTGGCAGAGGGCTTTCCCACAGCATGGCCCCATGGGTGATCAAAGCCACTTCCCGGACCCCTGCTCACCCAGAGGCAGCGAGGCAGGATGGTTTACATCAAACTTACAGGGCAAATCACAAAGGGACCTTGGTCCAAAGTTTTGTCTTCAGAAAGGGCCTCCCTGATCACAGGGAGAGAACTTCCTTGCTCGCTACCACAGTGTCTTTTCAGACAACAGCAAAATATCCTTGCTGATACCCTTTACTCAAACCAGGGTAAGTACAAGAAGGGGGGCTTGCCCTTCTCAGCATTGCTCAGGAGAGCAGAGAAATGCTAATCCTATCTTCAGGTGGCCATTTGTCTTGAGCAAATGGGTCAACACGCAGCATGGCTTGGACTACAGAAGAGCCAGAGAACTATTCGGGTTGGAGGAGACTTTGGGAGAGCACCTACTCTGGCCTCCTGCACAAAATGGGGCCAACACTGAATTCAGACCAGTTTTTTCAGGGCTTAGTTCAGTTAGCTCTGCCACTTCTTGAAGTCAGTCCCTGTAAACCTCATTGGCTTTCCTTGGCTTTCCTGTACACAAGCAACCCTGTTGTGTGCTCAGTCGTGGGCCAGAGCTTCAGTAACGCACCAGAACACCCATGGCCTCATGGAGCAAGGCATAAACTACGAAAAGACGGGCCTAGTTTGGGTCCCAGTAAACAACACTGCACCCTGCTGGAAATTTGGCTTGAGACAGCTATTGATGGATAAAGCTCCTAATTCAGCCATCACTGCCCACTCTTTATGTCTTTGGCTGGGTGGGAGCAGAAGCAAGACACGGAAATCAGATGGCTTTTTCACTTGTTATTAACCAAGCATGCAGAGGACGGGGAGAGGACACAGCATGCTTTCCTCAACCTATTCCTATTTAGTAGCTATGCAACTTGCAGTGGTGTTCCCATCAAGATTATTAAGAGATGGATTATCGGTGCCACTTAGTGCTTAAATTCAGTGTTTGGAAGGAGCTCTGAACTGAAGCCCCTGGTGCAAGGAACAGGAGCTCTCTGGTAAAACCCTCCTACCTAGTGCCAGGAGACCAGGGTACAGTGCAAGGGTACAGAGAACTCCTCTGTGCTGCATGAGAGTGAAGGACCTTTGCGTCTCTGGGGCTGGTGGCACCTCTTGGCTATGAAGGTGGCTGTTTTCCTCCTGTGCTGTTGTAACCATTCATCTCAACAACACAACAGTAGAGCCAGAAGGAAGCTATGGGTTGACCATTGTGTCACTGCTACCCTGATAATGGCAGTGTTGTTCTTCCCCTTCAGGAATGGGGAATCACAGGTAAAGGATTTGATCAGCGAAACCCCAGAGATGGCCCTAGCTCTCTCTCTGCTTCCCTTTTCCTTAAATGTCCTCAAGATTAATCCAAAAGCATATTCATATGGCCTGAAACACTAAAGAACATCCAAGGCAGTTATTTTGGAGAACAGGTTATGAGGGAACAGCTAGACCCCACTGAAACATAAGCCACAAGGCAGCTTAACCACACTACTGCCTGAGACAGGTTTATGTACTGTCCTGAGCAGCACCTACTAATTACAGCCCTGAGTGGATCTTAGAAAGAGCTTCACAGTGGTAGGACTGCAAAGCACTGCAGAGTGTCATCATCCCTGCTGATGAACGGGGACCCTGAGGCATATCCACTATTGTCACTGGCCCAGTGTCACCTAGCACAGTCAGAAAAGCAGAACTTTGGCTCCCAGCCAGGATTTTGTCCCCTTCCTTGTAGCAACATAAAAGATTTAAGGAAAAAAGCTTGCTAAGTTCACACTGCACATCTGACCCTACTTGGCAGAGTCTCTTCTGGTTGACGTGGCCAATTCCTTATCTGTGTGTCTTTCAAACAGAGACAGGGAGAAAATTAAAGAGGCATAAAAACACCAGACTGACTGACACTTGCGTAAGTAAATAGCTGTTAGTGTTTGGGGCTGCTGTATAATCTCATCACTCACACTGCCTTTCCCTGTGAAAATAATGTTATCTGTAAAATACAGTCACGAAGTCAGCTAGCTTGGAAGAAAAGCCCAAGTCAAGGGAACTTTGGCTACTCAACTGACAGTTTTGCTCTAATACTTTTGCAAAGTTATTGAAAAGGCATAAAATTTGGAGGAATTAAAAAAAGAAAAGAAATAAAAGCATAGCCTCTTCTCTCCACCCTCTCTCCCTCCCACCCATATGACCTACATTCCTGGGAAATCCAGTGGGGTCAGGGCGGACTCCTGAATTGCGGTGGCATTGCCGAAAGCATAACCCACACAAGCACAACCTTTATGCTGTGAAAGGTAACAATGAACATATGAAATGGTACAAAAACCTGACTATACTAAGGTATTTGTAAGCTCTCCAGTGAAGATCAGCTGCTTGATTTTTACTATTGCCCAGGGTGAAAGCGCTTTAGAAAAAACTTTGAGCCTTTGCTAAGATAGATCTGGGTGCAAAGAGGAAGACAACTTTATCTGCAAGAAAGGCAGACCCCTCACACTGGTGCTGTAAGGAGGTGCAGGATTGTAGATTGTGAGCACCTAAACACACAAAAAGCATTTAACACTACATGTTGCAACCCCTCTTTTCCACCAAAGCCCCCCTACAGCTGGCCTGATTAATCTACAGAGGGAGGGATTGCCTGCACTCATGTCCCTCCGCTGCACACTCATGGAAGTCCTCTTTTCCTATCAAGCCATAGCCTCACATGATCACTGCTTGTACAAATCAAGTAGCGTAAGTGAAGCAATAACATGGTTCAACTACACCATCTAAGTGCAGTTAAGTAGTTAAGATCATATACATCACTGCAAACAAGAGCGATTCTTATGCCTGACCCTGATGATGATCACCACGATGGGACACAAGGTGGAGCCATCGGAAACAAAGCCTCTCTGTCTACAGGCAGGCATTTACTTAGCCAGACTGACTGCAGTGACATTAAATTAAAAAGTGGCCCAAAAATCATTTCAAGATCTCTATTACTGGGGATTTCCCCTCTCATAAAATGTGTTTAAAGTTACACAGCCAGTTATCAATCACATGAGGATAATTTTGGTCCCATTCTTTGAAGAGGTGAGCCCCAATGTCTCACCTGATTACTGTGGGTGTGATTTCAGCACAGAAGAATACACTGAGGCTTCCAACAGCATGCGAAGAAAACATACCCACGATGGAAAATGCGGTAGAGAACTTGTCTTTGACGCTGTCACTCATACCTGCCAAGACAAGTGTGTTCATGAAAAGTGAGAATGAGGCCAAACTTCCAAGGAAGAAAACAAGAAAACAGGTGTATATTAGACAAGAATTACTAGACAAGAATTTTACTCACTTTTATAATACTAATTTAAAACTGGTATTTATAAAATTCATTCCCCAAGCATGCGAGACACAAACATACATGAAAAAAGTCATGTCATGCCAAAAATGGCAACGATCTCAGAATTATTTATGCCCAGTCACCACAAAAAGGTAAAACCCAAGAAAAAACACATCTTTGGGTAGTCTTTTAGGCACCAGCCACTTCCCTCCCACATTTGACAGACAAGTGGAGGCAGGCAGGGTTCATCGAATTGCCAAACATCTGCTTGCTGGTTTAGGCACCGGAGAGTTTTGCAAGGACAAGGGGTGAAACACATAAAAGTGCTCCCATCTCCATGCTAAGCCCCTGCACGTGGTCAGTCTGCAAACTCTGTTGTAACCCCCAGCTCGACAAGCCTTCTTCTGACAAGTCTGGGCAAGAAAAGCTGATGCCAAGGACAATGAAGCACTCCCCTCCGTCACCGTGTCTAGCAAGGCTGTTTGCTCAATCATTTCACGGCTGGATGGCAGCAAAGTTCCTGAGAGTAAACAGTGTCTATCAAGCACAGGAAGAAACCCCAGTAAGTCTAAACAAAGCCAAAGGAAACTGTCTCCTGGCCTATATCCCTTGCTTGATCCCTGCTTGTCACCTTTTGTGGGGAGGGTTGAGGTACCTATCTAGGGTTGTTCAAGCTCACGTGGTCTGTCCTGGCCAGCGAAGAGGTCACATTGTTCTCAGAGATATTGTGCCATATAAGGGGAACACTTTGTGCCTGATGGGAGCACTGGGGAAAGGACTGGAGCTCTGCAGCCAACATCCCTCACCTTCCTACAGCCAAGTCCCCAGATCTGCCTGGAGCAAGGGCTGCTCATCAGCATGCAGTCCCAAGCAGGTGCTCTCTCTGGGTTGGATCCAATGAAAAGTAACACCTGCTTTTGTTCTTGTCGAACATATCAGCTCTCAGGAGAGCAAAAGGTATTTGTCAATTCTTAGGTTACAACTTCCGAAACATGCTACAGTCTGCTCAGGGCTAAGCCATTTCTGCAATGCTCCCCATGTCTGTGGGAGAGGGCAAATACTACCAGTAGACAGGGACATGAGTGCGGCACCTTGAAAAAACTAAGGGTCTTTGGGGCTTCTGACACCTTTAGCATAGCAGGTGAAGCTGCATCATCAACCCCTCACAGAGTCATGACTGCTCAGCAGAACAGACCTTGGAAAAGCTGGCAAGGACAGGCCCATTAAATCAAAATATAGAAGGATGGGTTTTGTTTCCCTGCAGCATGTCACTGTATCGCTATGGCTAGGATTCAGGCTGGGATAAGGTGCCTAGTGAAGTACTTTCTAAGGTGACTAAGCCCCCTTATCAGAAGGGACTTTGGCATCTTTGATTTTTCTGGAAATGTAGCTTCTGAGGAGACTTTCTGAGAAAATATTTTCTGGTATCTAAAAATAAACCTTGAGGGTCCTCTGCACCCTCTCTTGACACGCAGAGGCAACACAGTCTATATGGAAAGGATGCTACACTGAGAGCCCATATAACGAACAGGTTTGCCTATGAGTGGGGTCCCAAGGCATTGCGTAGAAGTGGACTTTTCACCTGCACCCCTCTGCACTGGCAGCTCTGCTCTGGGTGCTTCGGCCCGGTCCTTTCAGATCCACCCACCCCCTGGGGGAGTCCTTCCAGCACGGTGCAGACCCATCTGTAAAACATACCTGAGTCTGGAAGTTGACTGTATTTTCCGATCACTGGATCCAAGACCACAGAATTTAGCATAAGGTAAAAATAAGAGAGATAAAAATAAGAGAGAAAGGGAGAGAAAACAAGAACATATTTTTGTTGTGTATGCAATTTATAAAAACATACCAAATAAAAAAACCAAACCAAAGGTAGATCCCACATACCCTTCAGCCTCCCATACACTTCTCCTTTCCCATGCCATAACTGGCACATCTTCTCACAGCCACCAGACAGGACATGTCATTTCCAGGTCCCTTTCAGCTGGAGGACAGTATGCTAATGAGACTGTGATTATAAATGCAGCATAAAAGCATTTTAAGAGCCCCAGAATTACCACTGAGATTAACACAAAGGCCTCTGTTGTTTAGGAAGGAGGAGAAGAGAAACTGCCCTCCTGTTGCAGCCCTGAGGGAACTGGCGAACAGAGCTTTAGTTAGAGAGCACTGGTGGCAGACCTCTTCCTTGCCAAAACCTTGAGCTGGTGGTCCGTGTGTCACTCTAGCCACCAGCTGCTGTGTGTCCTAACTGGAATGGAAACTATGGCAGTACTGGGTAGCAAGGAGATGGGGAGTGGCATAAGCTGGGCACAGCTCTGCTGATGATGTCCCACCAGGCTCCTGTGATGTCCCAGGTGAGAGCCTGAGGTCCAGAGGAAGGGCTGGACACAGTGAGCCTCAAAGTCTGCTGTGGATTTGCTGCTGATGGAGAATAGCCCTCTCCCTCTCTCATCCTTCTTCTCAAATTCTGATTTCATTTGCTAATTACACCCAAATTATGCTAAGCTAAGACACACAGGAGGCTGTAACAGATTTCATAATCAGCAGGGTCACAGCTTCTTTCCAAACACTGTCTAGCTCTTCTGAGGAAGAAGGGGGGCATGGTCTAGAGCTGGGGAGACAACTGTTCAAAAGTTCAAGGCTGCTGACACACTTTCTCTCCACTAAGCAATTGCATGTTTATTACCTCAACAAACATCTGACATCCTTAAAAAAGAAAATTAAGACAAATCTAGTGCAAAGAGACCCTGATGGGCACTACCACAAGAATCTGGAGTTTTGGGAGATTGCACACACACAATGTGCATCTACATGTGAATGGTCACATTTGTCTATGGGCTGGGGATGACATGGGGCCAGGGGGATTCTCCCACTCTCAGCTGGGACTGCTGGACATGGTAAACATGTGCTCAAAGGGAATGTAAACATCTGTGCCAAGCTGGGAGCAAAAACATGCGATTTTGGAGTTTCCTCCATGTCATGAAAGAGGTTCCCTGTTTCCCTCCTACACTCCCAGAAATAGTGCGTTTGCTGAAGGTTAACTTAGTAAACACTTTCAGGAAACACGGTCTGTAAATATGGACAATTCTTGCTGGCTTGGGGCTGTCTTCAGCATGTAGGAATGTGAAATCTTTCCATCCTCAATGCAAAAAAATTCTCTCTCATTAAAGCCCTTAATTATTTCTAAATTTAAAAATTAAAAACAGCAACAACCACTGTTCTGGTGTTTAGCTCATATCCAGTTTGCCCAAAGCACGTCGAAACCCTCTTTCTCCTTCCATGTGGTGATGTTTCATGGGACAGGGGTCTAATGGTTGGCAACTGTGAGAGAGGTAAAGCACATCCCATATTTCCTCTGTTTTAGCACCTCTCTGATCCATCACATTCAACTTCTGCAACCAACAGAAAACTAAGACAAAGAAATAGAATCAAAAAAGGAAAGGGAATGTTTCTGTACTAGTTTTAACAGGTGAAGCAGCTGAGGACCAGAGAAACATCACTGCCTGCAGAGGAGGAGGTGGGACACTCTTGCTTTTGGCAGGAACAACCCATTTGGAAAGCTGTATCACCTCAGGAAATCACGTGTATAAGTTCACATGGAGTATACATCCACACCATGTTAAAAGCAGGATCTTTCAGCTGCCTATTTCCATGCTACCTATATGTTACTTAGATATAACAAGATGCTCAGAGCAGGCAGAGGACATACACTCATTCCTTTAACTTCTGCTTGTTTAGAGGCCATTCAAGAAGCAGACTTAGGTGGGAAAGGTTTCCATTCTCAATCCCTACCCAGCTCTTTCCCAGAAATAAAATTAAAAGTGTTTATTTGTTTTAAAGTGACAGCCCTAGAAGCAGCCTCAAGGCTCAACGAGCTTCACCACAGGGACTCATCCAGAACACAATGCCTTTTGTTAATGAATGTAAGACGACAAGTGTTTGGGGAATCCTTCAGACAAACTCAGCTTCTTAAACTAAGCAGGTGTACAGCATGTCAAATCTGAGGAAGGCAAAGGAAATGCTACTATATCCTGCTCCCTTATTTGCATGTCAAACTCATGTGGTTGTGAAAAGCTCTCATCTCCAACTTACAGTTGAGAAGGCCCAGTTGCAGAAGAGATGCCAGAGCTGTAAGGATCATGAAAAGCAGGAGTCCCCCTCTCCTCCCCAGAAACCCAACCACTGGGCACATGGCCAGGCAGGATGCCAGTGCAATCCCAGCCATGGTGTAGTAGTCCGCATAGAAGTTGTGAGTAATTGCCATCTTCGCTTCGTGCCCCATCATGCTTTTTGCAAAGCAGTGGTGTATGCCATAGCCAGTCAGCCTAAGGGAAACAGGAGAGGACAAGAGGAGATCATGGCTGAGAAATCAGACACACACTGCAGTGTAATTCAATGTAGAACACATTAATGCAGGAAGAATTTCTTCTGCTGCAGGAATACAACACCTGGTGCAAAAAGAATCAACTCAGACTTCTAGATGCTACTGTAAAAGCAGGAAATGATCAAAAGAAACCAAAGAAAAACTCCTATTCAATTAGACAGTTGCAATCTACTGGCTTCATTTGTTGCTCAAGATCGGGTTACAAGCCGCTTTATAAGGCCTCCTAGTGTGTGACTGGTTTTCCCAATGTATTTCAGAATGCCTCTGTCTTGAAAAGGACATCTCTCTGTTCCTAGTGCATCTGCTGATGGCCACAGAGTCAGAGCTGCTGCAATGAAGCAGCCTGTGTGCTTGGACAGCAAAACACTGCACAATACAGATGTGTCTTCCAGGAAGACCCACCTGTCCGTGGCATTTGGCTGTACTAAAGATCGAATCCCACTTCCCAAGTTAACCTGTTAGAACAGAAAACCTCTTAGAAATCAGTATTTGAAGTCACACATTACTCTGCATTGATTATTACAATTATGAAACAACACATAATACATTTACACCACCCTTCCTAGCAATGTGTGACATCTTGTCACTCCACTTCACTCCTCCTTTTCCTGTCTCTCCCCAGAGAAGAGAAGGGGGAAGGAGGGGAAGAGGGGAGGGGAGGGGAAGGAGGGGAAGAGGGGAGGGGAGG
>NW_010199159.1:0-5291 GCF_000695765.1 Mesitornis unicolor
GTGGGAGACTGTGTCAAAGGTTTTACTGAAGCCTGCCCCTTAATTCTCACTCTCAACTCTCTCCTCATCTGCCCCCGGACAGTACTCAATACACTGTAGTTGCTCTCTCACATAAAGAGTTACTCCACCACCTCGCCTGGCTGGCCTGTCTTTCATGAAAAGGACATAGCCATCCATGACCACATTCCAGTCATGTGAGCTGTCCCACCATGTCTCTGTAATTGCCACCAGATCATAATTTCCCGATTGAACACAGGTTACTAACTCCTCCTGCTTATTCCCCATGCTGCGCGCATTAGTGTACAGGCATTTCAGGGAGCGAGCTGAGCACACTGATTTTACCCTAGAGGGATGGGAGGCCTCCTGATTTTCATCAATCCTAGAGTTCTGCCCCATTTGTGCAAGCCCAGCTACAACCCCATCCCCCTTCGAATCTAGTTTAAAGCCCTCCAAATGAGCCCTGCTTTATGAGAGATATTTGCCTACCTCACTTTGTGGGAAGATGTTCAGATATGCAAAACCCTGGAAAGTCTCTTTTTCCTTTAGGATTTAGTTTTTGAAGTCCTGAAACTGTAAGGAAGGTACTATTCTTGCCATTTTGTATGTTGGTGCCAAAATTCATCTGTACGTTCAGACTGTGTAAATAAGGGCATTTGTACCATATACAGTCATTTGATTGTGGAGATGCCAGAGGTGAAAGAAAGGCTTTTCGTTCCATCTGCATGACCTTTGCAGAGACGTGGAGAGCATGCAGGATTTCCTCACCATTCCCTACCAGTCCACCAAGGGGCATTTGCTACTATCCTGCATATGGTGAGGTCATTCTCCTGGAAAGAAGTCTGAAATTGTTCTGCGTTCTTGAGCGTCTTTTTCCTTGCACTTCAAGAGCCCTTTTCCTCCTCTGGCCTTCATCCTTGAGATCTTTCTTGAAGATATTTCAAGGATTCCATTCCATTGTGCTCTACAGCATACCATCTGGAATTACAGTACTCCAAAATATATATTATGTTTAAGATGCAATTACTTTAATTTAGCTTGCCCCGCAATTTACTAATGTATTTTGCAGACAATGTAATGTCACTCTTGAAACAGCAATTACTGTGCATCACTAATTAAGCTGGTTTAGCTTTGTAAGAGCGACACTAGAAACGTGCCATTTTCCCCTCTAGCTCTCTCTGCAATGTTTCTGCAAGGCTTTGTTTTAAGAAACTATTTACTTTCATAAGCTATCACTTAAACCATGTGCCACTTTGTGGTTAACTTTCTTCTCTAACTTCTGTTAAGTATTAAAGTGTATCTCTTTATGTGTCCAGAATATATGATAACTGATTTACATTTTCATTGTCATTGCCGAGTTTTCTTGATTCTACTTATTTTAAAAGTCCATATGAAAACACTACACAAGAATCTTTGTTAGAGTTGTTTTTAATTAATCTGTGTAAACTGATCTCTGGCACCCTCAATGTTGTAAAAAACAATTGCTTGCTGTGTTTTCTTACTGAGATTTAGAAAGCTACAGTCCTGATGCTGCAAAAGGTAAACATATATGCTTAGATATGCATTGAATTCTACTGGATGTGTTCATTAAAGAAGGAACATAAACTTGATTTTTACATATATACAGAATTTAGTCATTAAGAGAACTCTGTGGGCCCTCTGTTGTCATGTTTAAATTGATTCCTTGAGGTACCGTTGCAAGAATATGGTGCCTGCCTAAGGCATACAACCATTTATGTTTGGCTGTTCCATTCCAAGTTCTCCACAACAGTTTTGGTATTTTGCCTTCAATATTTGATATAGAAGGCTTTGTAGAAACTGTTCACTGCACAAGTACATCTCATCTGGAGAAGCTCTGTGTTTGTTCCCAGATGCCTTTTTTCTACTCACAGAAAAGGAAAGAAACAATTTTTGTAGACATTCTACTCCTCTCCTGCAGGAAGAAACAGTTTCAGGGGTGTGAATCCTGGCAGAGGGTTATCCTGTAGGCCTTGATTGTGAACCTTTCCCATTTTGGAGAAGGAGAAACATGCAGTGCACAGCACAACTCAGCTAGGAGTTTTGCAATCTATGAATTCGTATTTACATCTCCAATGCCAAAGCTAGGGCAGAATTTTATCACTAATTCTTGATGATTTTAAGGCGTGTGGGAGGAAATTACAGCCAATTTTTCCTCAGTTTTCAGGATTTGACCAATGTGTCTTTTGCTTGATTTTTTTTATATATTAACAGCATTCTTTTCCTTCTCTGTTTCATATTAATAATTAATCGGTTCTCTCACAACCAGATGAAGATACTGCTACTGTTGAACAGTACTTCCTTTGAATGTGTTGTATCGGTGCAGCGTTTTCTAATTAATATTTTGTTCGTTGCTCCTCATGATAAGTTTTTTATTGTGCTTAACAGAAAAGACAATAATGAATTTTCCATTGAAAGAAACCCTTTTGTTAAGTGCCAAAGCCATTTGTTTGCCCACAGCTGGGATGTGTTATAGTTTAGCTTTCAGAGGCACCAGGCCAGCAGTTTCCTACAGAGACCTGGAAGAGTTCATGTATATCACACACAGAGTATGCCACATACTCATGGAAATTAATTGCTCACCAAAATAAAGAAGTCTTGATTGCTCTTTTTCCAGATGAATTCAAAAAGCAAGAAAGGAAAATACTGAGCATAGTTATCCTTCTGGCAGTTCCAGTGTACACTAGCCCCCGAAATCATCATGCGATTGGAACTGTAGGAATACAAGAATTTGTTGGCAAGCCCAAGCACTTTTTGGAACAGGAAAAGAATAGGGGAGGGAGGTGTCCCAATTTCAACATCACATTTGTGTTTAGAACCCTGAAAGCAGCATATCAAGCTTATTTCCATTCCCTTGTGTAGGTTGTTCTCATCTTGTCATAAAAGTGTCTTTGTTTCTTTTCTGGCTTCTTCTATTTGCAATCAAAGTAATAAATTCCTTCTATTTTATATTGATTTTTAGGGTGTTTTGTGATTCCATCCAATGGAATATTTGGTGCTTCGGCTTCAACATAATTTCAACACTTAGCTATTTTTTACCTTACTACATATGGAATTCATTAGAAAAGCCATCTGGCCTACCCTAGGCATAATGTGCCCAAGTTGGAGTGTGACAGAGTTGAATTTGAAAGATAAATGAGTAAGTGTGCATAGCCCTCTTGGAATTCCATCAGCTGTAACTCCTGCTTAGCGTCCTCCTCTTCTCCCATTATTTTGTTCCTTCTGTGTAGCTGAAGAAAATATTACAATATCATGTTTGTGCTTTAAACAAATCCCAAACCTTCTCATTCTTTTGTTAATCAGTAGGATTGGGACTCTTGACTGCCCTCTGTGCTTTTGTAAACATCTAACTTAAGTAAGACAGATCTCTTTCCTTAAAGTGTCCCTAGTGCAGACTAAACTCAAAGTCTTTCCTTTTACCTGTTTTTGAGAGTTCAGGAACATTGCACGTTCTGTGGTACCAAGTATACTTTTTTGGAGCTTTCTCCAACATTGCATTATTCTGTTTACAGGCCATTGTATTTGAAGGGAAAGAAGTGCTTTGTGGATAGGAAAAATCATGGCTTCCTTAAAGCCTCATTCACTGAGTGTGTTTGCATGCATATGATTTCTCCAAAGACAGTAGTTGATTGCATTAGTACATTCTTTTTTTCTTATTAAGAAGGTTTTTCCTTGAAATCCAGAACATCTAAACACCTGTGCTCCCAGTGGTAACATTAGGGTGAGGATGGTGAGGAAGTGAATGGAAGAGCGTGAAAAGAATATAGAAAAAAACCCATGCTGGCCATAAGAGTTCTGCTTGTGATCTGCTGCTACTTTTATCTTTCCTTTTTTTCTTTTTAAAGTAGCAACTGTCTCACTCCTGAGAAGAAAATGAATTGATGTGTTATTTGTTTTTTTCTTTTGAAATAATGTGACAAGCATTAGTCTTCTCAGTAATATTAATATTCAGTACTTGGTATTTCCAAAAGAGCCCATAATCCTTATTCCTGAGGGACAACTAATGTTGCCAATTTGCAGATGATGGAAACAACAGAAAGAGAAGGGTCACTGTTTTCAAGGTATCATTTTCGCTCAAACAGATTGAAGAGGAACACTTATAGTAATTTTTGAAAACTAACTGGACTTCTTATTTTCATTGGATTTTTTTTAACCTGCTCACATTAGGAAGAGAATATCTGGATGATTTTTTCTTATAAAAACCCACTGATACTGAGAAGGACAGCTGAGAATAGCTAACAGTCAGCTTTGAAGTGTCCATGATATAATACTGCCTACTTATAGTACTTAGCAATCACTCAAGTAAATTAGTAAGTTTATGTATTTTTTGAATGCTGTTTTTATCATTTGCTAAAGAGGAGGCAACAGAACTGCAGAAGAGGAAATTGAAACTCAACAAGAAATGAGGAAGTACTCTTTTTTTTTTTTCCCCAAGGATATTTACTCTCTTTGTTCAACTCTGGAGAGACAAAAGCAAGAATCAGACCCAAGAGTAACAGTTTGTGAAGGGTTCAGTCACTGTAGGAAACTGGGGATCTTTGTCTTCTCTCACTCTTTTTTGTAACTGAAGATTGGTTTTCATTATATTATTTGAGCTAAGGGAAATAAAGAAGACAAAGCTGATTTTCAAGTAGGCTTTAAGAATTCAAATATGGTTTTAATGCTCTCTTATGAGGTGGTACAATTGTCAGTTGCTCAGTGTTTTACACAGCACAGCGAGGCCATGGTCATCTTGGCTATCTAAACAAAATGTTACAATGATGGTAGTGCAAAACCATGATTTCCCTTTTTCTGCAGTTTTACTAGTCATCTTCTGTTACTTATTTTAGACCATATAATTTCAGAAAATCTACTCATTTAAAGGTACATTGGTTTTCCTTTGAAAAGAAACAAACTTTGCATGACTTTGATTGCAAAAACATTACCTTAATATCTCTTTTAAATTTTTGTTAGCAGTAGTGGCTTGAAAATATTTTGTAGAGAACTGATTAAGAGCAATCAGGTTTCTTAGATGAGTGAATATTAATATCAATGAGAAGTTCTCTTTGGTAGAGTCTCTTTCATATACACATTAAAGAGTACAATGAAAGTGCAGATTTCTGAGATGGAAGTTTACAGAAATAACTCGGAAGCAGGCAGAAAAAAGCCACAAGCAAGAGAAATCATGAAAAAGAGAGGTACAGAGATGACAGGGGAGAAAACCATGTCAGCAGTACCTGGGGGCCAAGATCTTCCACAGCTGGATTATGCAAAGACAGAAATTAAAATAATAATAA
>NW_010199160.1:0-32578 GCF_000695765.1 Mesitornis unicolor
AAATATAATAGATATTATTTATTATTTATATTATTTTACTCAGCTGAGTATTCAACAGAATGGCAAACTCAAGGTGTATGGGTAAAGAATGGGGTAACCTTTTTTTAAGACAGACTGAAAACTATATCATCTCTCCATAAATACTGAGAACAAAATTGATTTTGTGCGTGTGTGCTGTGAACCAAAGCTTTAGTCAAATTGTTAGTTTAATGACAAGTCTAATATAGTTTGTCTAATGTAATGTAAGCAGAGTGATGGAGAACTTTGCTTACTTAGTTATCTTGTTTAAAAAATAAAGCAAAAAAAACCTAACCATTTGATCATTGCACTGTTTCTTCAGCATAGTTCCTCTGATCCTGTACAAAGTCACATTTGTAACACCTGAGTCATAGGAAGTCTGAAGGTTGGAAAGATCAACAGTGACCTAAAGCTACTATCTCTTAAAGCAGGGAAAAATAGGACCTATGGTGAGGTCCAAAAAAAGTCTCTGAGGAAAAGACAGAGCAGATTAGCCAGAATTCTCATCATTGAATCACAGATGAATGGTATCAGAAAAATATATAAAAGGCCATGGAATTGACAGAAAATATTGAAAGTTAATCTCAGATCTGCTAACTGAAGGTGGTTATGATTGGCAAGTGGCTGCTGTAGGGCTGCAAATGTGTCATTCACCCTTGCAGATCATAACACCTACTGACATAAGCATTTTTAATTGTCCATGTGGCTTTTGGAAACAGTGTTAATGTCTACCAGGTGCAACACAGATGTCATTAAAAAAGCTGGTTTACTTCTATGTGACACAGAGTTGGAATCGCCGTAGAAGACACTGGGAAGTAAAATTATGCTGCTTAATGGAACCTTTTTTAAAAAGGTCTGCAGAAAGTCTTTTACATGTATTTCTGAAGCATTTATTTAGCTGCATAACACGTGAAGGATTGAGCAGCCCAGCACTGGTTCCCAACTTGTGCCTAGACTGCTGCCATCCTTCCCCACCAATTCTGCAAGCAGCATAACTTCAGTAAATTTGATCTGTCATTGTAGCAAGCCAACATAGTTAATTCAATGTTCAGAGGACAGGTGCAGACAGAAATAAAACAGTATTTGTCCAGCTGAATCTAGTGCAGCTTGAAATTACTATGCATGTAAGAACTAGTTAGGAATTAAATAAGGGCTTCTTAAAAAATGCGCATTAGGGAAAATTGCTGTAATACAGAGTACGTACTGAAGGAAGTAGAGAGAGATACTGAAGAACTCTTTCTTGGAATATTCTTCCTGAGGGGAAAGGGAGGAGTACAGAAATCAAAGTGGACAAGAAGTAGAATGTTGTATTGGATTCATTAAGCACTGAAATACTTCTGAATGCAGAATATGAAGATGTTTTCATTGTAGCATGCAATCCTTCAAGAATTCATTTAATTATATTTACCAATTTCTTATTTTAAATATAATTAACAAGCTTCATAGTACTGAGCATAAGTTTGGTGTTGCCAGAGTGAGAAACAGAAGCAACAGAAATAGTGTTCAGGTCGGTTGTTTTTGTTGCCAGTTTTCAAGAGACGTGAAGGAAGGGAAATTTAAATGTGTATTTGGAAGATTCTTTAAAGATGTGCCACTAAGTCAAACCTCAGCAGGCCTAACTGGCATTTTGGTGCAACTGCGCTGCTTGGGCTGTCCATTCTGCCCCACATAGAACTAGAGAGGTGCATCTGTGTGGCACTTGGTTCTTCTGTGCGCTGCACGCACTGTAATACACTACTGATCCCATGGCAGTGCCTTACAAGGGAAGTGTAAAAGTAGGTCAGTACTGCTTAACCTGCCCTTCCTCCAGGTTGCTAATTTTTAAATTTGGGTGAAGATATGTGAGAGTCGTAATATAACATTATTTAATAAAACCATGACTGTGGAAGGAGTTGTTTAATATTGTACTTTACTAATGCTGTTCTTTGACTTTTTAAAGGGAAGTCACTCCACCAAAGTGGAAGCTGTGGTTCGAACACTGAAGAGAATTCAGTTTAAAGATCCAGGAGCTAAATCCTTAGTTTTTTCAACGGTATTAATTACCATTCTGTTTTGTCTTTGTATGTCTGTGTGTGTGTCTGTGAATTTAAAGCGGTCATGATATTTTCAGGAATTGGTTTAGCTACCGAAATGTTGAATCACTCTGTACAGCCACTTGATTGTTTTGAGAATTTGTAGGGCAATTCATGTAACTGGGACATGAACAATGATGGTAGTCAGCAGATGTAAAAGCTTGTTTCTTAAGAGGGCAAACACTTAGATTTATATGGGAGCATTAGAAATTCTAGATATTTTTAAATGAAATGTCTAGATATTTTTGATACATTGTAAAACTGTTTTTGTGATGGCTACCATTTTCTTTTATTCAAGCTGATCTTTTTAATTACTTTTCATATTTGGCTTTATGAAAGATTCAATTCCTGGCACACAGCTCTTTTTTTTGTTTCCTTTTCTTCAATTGCAAATGCTGGTATTTTGAAAGGTCTTTTTATCTACTGTTAGGGAAGTTAATTAGTATATTTTTAGTTGTCATTGCTGTTTGTCATGTTCAGGTACTTTTATTGTGTTGTTTTGTTGGTTTTTTTCAGTGGCAAGATGTACTGGACATAATTTCAAAAGCTTTGTATGACAACAACATGATTTTTTCTCAGATCAATGGAATTAGTAAATTTCAGGTACATAGAAAATATTTTTCTTAAAATTATTTTCAGTGGGGAAAATAACAGTTCATAGAAGTTAATTCGATTCCTCTACTTCACGACTTCATTTGAGAAACTGAAAGAGCAGCAAATCAGTTTGGAAGAAGTTTTGATCTCCAACTCATTAATTCTAAAAACCATAATCACAAAAAGCCACAATTTGAAGTCTTTGGAGCTAAACAGTGCATTTACCTTTGAGAAAGGGGCGTTGGTGTAGATGTTAAGGATGAGACACACTGATCGATGTTGCAAGAAATTCTTGCCTTCCTGATACCTGTTGGGTATGACCGGTCTGGATCAGTCAGGCTGCAAGACTGTCACTCTGGGGCCTGTAGTAGCTGCTATAATTTCTTGAAAATACAGAGATGTCCCACACATTCTTTATTGAGAGACTTTTGTCTCACTGCTGTGATGTTTCCCTTTTAGGAAAATCTCTCTGCATTTAAATATGATCCCAACATCAATATTTTGCTGCTGCCACTTCACACTGGTTCCAATGGACTAAACATCATCGAAGCAACTCACGTTCTGCTTGTAGAACCCATTCTGAATCCTGCACATGAGCTACAGGCTATTGGCAGAGTACATCGTATCGGCCAAACGAAGTAAGAGTTAATATTCTGTTGAGTGCTTTAGATATGGTCCAGAATAGAACTGCATACTGTAATTGGAATAAATCTAATTCACTGAGCTTCTCTATTTTGGAGATAAGGGTATTCATAGGAATTCTGGTTTTAAAGGTAATCATAAAAGGGACAGAAAGATTAAATTTTTTTAAAAAAGTTTGCTGAGAATAGACAATGTGTATTTTTGGGAGTTCTTTTGTTCTGTGAGGGTAAGATACAGAAGCGAAATGCATTTGGGAAGAGTGTAGGCTCTTGAGTCCAAAAGCCTGAAAAACTTAGTTCAGCTGCTGCCCTATTTTATGTCTGCTGGTGATGCCTTATTTCTTAACTTTGAAGTTGTGCTTGTAAGCATGTCCAGAAATGTCTTAGCTTTGCAGGTCTGAGCAACTCACCTTTTATGTCATATGCAGCTAAGTTCAGGCCCTTCCTTTTTTCCTTGAGAGGCTCCTTCTAGCAGCTGGTCATTCCCATCTCCAATTAGGAGCTGCGTAAGCTGTTGGAGGGTTCTGTGTGGATTGTTATTATTATTTTGTTTATTGATTAGAGGTTTTTTTTCCCAAAAAGAAAGTTATAACACAGACTTTTTAGAACTCATCAGTTTTTATATCACAGTTTTGTCCTCACACCTGTTGAGATCTTTTTGAAGACATTAATGAGTCTGCATATCTTCTGGTTATTTCAGTGTTGTAGATTTTACATGGGTTGTACTGAACACTTAACAAAGGTTTTTGAAAGTTTGTCCTGAATGGTTAAGATATATATGTTTTCCTTAGGTTTCATGTCACTTGAAAAAAAAACACAACAAAAACAGCCTTGTACATGAAGAAGAAAAGTAGCTTGAATCATTCCTGGAATAATAATGTTCTAGAATAGTAATGGGTTTGGGGTTCTGGAAATGGAGGCAAAGCAAGAGGGCATGAATGAGCATGTATGTGAAAGAATGTTTATGAACAGGTGGATATTTGGGTGTGTTGGTAAAGATTTTGTGTTAACTGTGAGGGCATAGGAAAGATTGATTGCAACAGCCTGCATTATAATTTTACATGATGCTGGCCCAAAAGGTCTGGCAAAAAACCTTGCAATAAAACCAGCAGGAATTAAGACTTCAGTAAGGCTTATTTGAAAATGGGCTGTGTTCCAGTACAGTAAGCATAAAGGAATACTTTGTTTAGTTTAATTGGTGCAACTGTTGTTCTTAATTCTTTTTTTGGATAGACCTTTCCCTGTGAATCACAAAGTATTCCCCCAGAATTTCTCTGTGTGAAGTTACCTGCTGAAGTTTCAACTTAAGATCTGAAAACCGTCCAAACACTTTCAAGGGTTCATATCTTGAAAAATGTTTATACTGGGAAGCCTGGAATGATTTTTCATTTTTATCTTTGGAGCTGACTTTTCCATTTCACTTTTTCGTTCCTGACATTTTATTATTACAGCTCTCTTTTTGAAATTGTATTGCATAAATGGAGTTCTCTTTTTGGTTTATGTTTATTGACATTGTGGTTTTTGTGTTTTACTGGTGTTTACAATTTCACATTTGCTGACTACAATTACTGACTTTAAAAACAAAAAATTGTAGTATTTTGTCATCTTCAAGAACAAAATTATTAAAACTCTGGGAATGAGCTTTAATTATCCGTCACACTGAGCTCTGTCTCTTGAATTGACACGTGACAATGCAGTGTAAACATAGTGTATAACCAGTGGGCCAAAGTAATGTCTTTGAATGACAGGCTAGGCTCTTGAGGGCTGTTTGTTTATAGTATGGACACAGAAAGCAGACCTTTTCCCAGCATCTGCTTTAGGATTTTAGTTAATACAGATTGTATTCATTTAGTATGTGGTGCAGCCAAGTGGAAGTGTGTGCTCTGGGAGACACTAAGCATCCTTAAATGTTGATGAAAGTTATCAGTCACCTTGTAAGATTTCTTGAAATACAGAGGCATTTTTTCAGCACTCTTAAAACAATTAGTAGAAGACAGAAACGTGATCTTGAACTTTGGCAGTAACAGCATAACTTCTGCTCACTTTTGTTTTTTTTCTTTTTTTATATACATTCAGACCTACAATTGTTCATAGGTTCCTGATAAAAGCAACAATAGAAGAGAGAATGCAGACTATGCTGAAAACTGTAGATAGAAGGTATGTTTGAATTTTTTAAAAACATCATAATTGCACTGAAAATGAAAAGGTGGTTCTCATCCATACTTTATTCAATTAGGTATGCATACCTTACATATAAACCTCATCTGTTCTTCTTCAAATTGTTTTGATTGACAAAGAAGTTTTAAGACCTGAAAAATCAGTCTTTTAACCTGCTTCCAGTAACTTGAAGCTTAAGATATTTTAATTCTCTGGAAATATTTTGGTTACATTTTGTATATTTTATTTTATAAAAGCCCAGTTAATTAATAAACTGTATTATGATTTATCTTTTCAGTTTACCTATTTCCATTAGTATAAAAGCATTTCAATTAATAGAGTAATACTAAGCCTGCCCCTGGAATAGCAGCATATATTGTAATTTCTGATATAGGACATTAATTCTTTATTTCATTATTTTTAAATCCTACAAACCTAGTCTGTCAGTTCTGTGTCACACTGGTTGGTTTTGCAGTCAGTCCAGATGCTAGCTCTTAAGTCAGTCTGGTGTGCAGACACAGAAAGCAGTTTTCGCTGTGTTTATCTTTTCAAAATCTGTAAGCAGTGATAGCCTAGGGCTGGAACAGAAGTGGTGTTTATATATTCTTTATGCAGAAAGTACAGGAGTTTTATATCTCTTTAACTATATTGTACATGCATAACAAATCGAGGAGGAGCCTTAGTCTAAGAGACTGTTATTTTTCCAATTTCTTTGGCTGTTACAATTTATGAGACTGAAAATTTATATGCATATGTTTGGCTGTAGTTATGAAAGATTTCAGCTTCAGCTTTGAAAGAATGATTTAATCTGTTTTTTTATCTGTAAAGCAGCACTACTTTTGCATGTATAATGCAGATAAATGTACAGTGGTTGAGTGATCCAATGAGGACTAATGTTTTGAAAGTAGTATCAAACCTTATGCTTGGAAGCTGAAGCCAATCCTTCAGATGTTGAGGGCAAAGTGGATTATCCCATGTTCTGCTGCCTCTGCAATGTTTGATGTTGACCACTGTTAGGGACAGTAGGTGGACTTTGTATCTTACTCAGAATGTGCAAGAGAAGTGGCTGATCATTGTATGTGTTTTCCATGATAGAAAGTGTGTTTTCCAGCTCAGCTTCAAAGCTCAGCGGTTACCAGACTCTGAACTGTGTAGTCTGTCTTCAGTGCATACAGCTTGTTACTTAGCTTGAGTCCTTCTCTGATGTCTGCATGCAATTTTTTCCCACAGCCACACGAGCTCTTCCATGAAACAGTCAGAAGCCTCAGTGCTGACAGTGGCAGATTTGGCTGACCTTTTTACAGAGGAAACTGAAGAACTTGAGTAAAAACGTTGGTTTGGCCTAACGAAATCAGGGAGTACCTGACCTAATAAGCACTGGTATATAATGCACTTGATCTGTCATTCATGTAAACATTGTCTAACAATTTTTCTGTAACAGAGCTACTGGAAATCAAAGTCTTAATTGTTACTGTCTTATTCCGTGGTGAAGTTGTTGGCAGCACGCACTTATGATACCACTGGAGAAAACTTGCACTTTGCACATTATACAAAAACATGGATTTTATTCCCAAAGAGCATTTGAGTTGGATGCTGAAACCGAGATCTTGGACCCTTGGTTGAGAGGTTTTTTACCATCAGGTTTGATTGGCTAGTAGCTCAGTCTGAGAGCAAAACTATGAATGATTGGGTGGGAAAGGGAAGCAGAAATCTAATTTTTTTTTACTGTACAAAGAATTGTTAGAAAGAATAACTGTAAATTAAAATTCTTCTAGAAAGGGCTTGTTAACATTTAATGCAGAGTTACTGAACATCTTATTTGTAACACTTTAAATGACTAATACTAATAATTTGGATATTTGTATTAGGATTATAGATGTTCATAAAGACTTATGACCATTAAAAAATGCATTGTTAATGCTTCCTCAATGCAAAATGATGATAATTAAATTATGCTTTTTGTATGTATGTTGGTCTGGTAATCAAATACTTGAACTCACTGTATATGTTTTCACTTACTCTTGAAGCCATGGCTAATTTAGTGCTTTGTTTTTGTTTGGTTTTGTTTGTTTGTTTGTTTTGTAAAAAATGCATTTGTTACAGAATTTAAAAAAAATTAATTGGTTAAGCTTCTGAACACTAATTATTTGATGTCTGTGTACATTTTTCACAGTGATTTCTTTGTCTAGTTCCCCCCCCCTTACAGATGCAGCAATCTAAATACTCAAAATAGATGAGATTAAGGTAGGCAGTCTAATTATTAGGCACCTAGTCTAAGTTAGATCATCAGTGGAGAGAGATTAAACTTTTGTGAAACTTCATCTTTAGATAAGTGAGATCACTCTACCCTATCTCTGACAGTAGAAAGTTTAGAAAAATTCTAGGCTAACTTTTAGACTGCTGAAATTAGGCAAGATAGATTTTAAGCCTTTTGGCATAGATTATGGATTCACATTTGCTTAACGCTATTTCTGAAGGTATTACAGAAGCAAGCTCAGTTACGCAGTTGGTGTTAAACACAATTTTAAGTTTTGTCTATTTCAGAAATCTTAGTTTAAGTTGAAATTAAAATAAGTCCTTTAAGAAATCTCATCTTAAGACTTCTTACTCTAATCATGTCTGCTAAGTAGGTTTGCAATATAGTTATTGAGCTTCTTGAGTTCTGTTTTCAGTCATTTCAGTTGCACCGTTTGGGTATTAAGCCTATCTGCATAGCAGACAAGTTTTCCACTGCTGACAACAAATGTGAATAGAACTTACATTAATAAAATTGTATAAAGAAGTGATTTTTCGGCATTCATAGTCTGTTGTGCTTCTGGACCTATTAAATGGTTTGTTCAAAAGAGTATTTGAGTAAATTTACAGACATGTCTTTATTTCCTATATTTGTAATATGTATTAGTCTTATTTATACATTTAATTTTGGAGGTTACTAATTTTTTGCAGATCTATTTGCAGCAAGGGAAATAGAATAGATAGGCTTTTTTGAAATGAAATTGATCAAACAGTTTGTACAGAGACTGTGACATCCCCATCCTTGAACGTATTGGGAACTCAAATGACCCTGAGCAACCTGATCCAGCTTCCAAGTTGGCCCTACTGTGAGTGGTGTGTTGGACCAGATGACCTCCATGGATTCCATCCAGCCTGAATTATTCTACAGTGTACTGGAGATCATGCTGTACAGAGACTCCAGGAACTCAGAGGGCAGCAACATTCCAGTTTCCTCCTCATCCTGAGAGAATTTTAATATTGTGCAATGTCATGTGACTGAACAAGGAGCTGCCGTTTGCTCTGAGAAATGATGTATCTATGTTAAAAGCTGTGGAAGCACATAGTGTCTACATTCATAGCTTCCATTTTAAACAGCGAGATGCGGCAATAATAGTTGTCAGTGAATGTGAAGACAGAGAAGCAAACTGAAAAATATCTGCTATGAGAGGCTTCCCAAGCTCTGCAAGTTTTTGGCTTATTTATATACGGCAGTGGTTTCATTGTTTATTTACAAAAATGTGGGGTTTGGGTTCCTAACCAAAAGGATAGCTTCTCATCAAGCACTGCCTGAGTCTTTAGTCCTGACTTATTTTTTTTATGCTCACATAACAGCATGGAATGCCAGAGATTTGATTCTAGGCACTTTCCCAACTGTCCTGGAGCGCCAGGACCTAGAGCTTTGGAGATATAACATCGAAATGTGTACAGAAATTGGAAGGTTGAACACCTGGAGCATATAGCCTGTACCAGCAGTAAAATGGATTCAAGTTTCATGTAATATTAAGTACAGAGACTAAATTTAAATAATTATTTGAAAAGAAACCAAACTGTTACTGCTTTTCGCCATTCTTTGCAACACTTAGTTCCTTTGACAAAGGTTTTACTTCCAGCATCTTAAGATACCTCATGAGGTGAACTTTTTTTTTTGTTTTGGATTTTGTTTTGTTGCTAAGGGTGTAGCTTGTATGTCTGCAGTGCTTTTCTCTTATCAAAAGACCTGTGTTCACAGTGCTGCCATGATTTTGCTCTCCATCAGAAGAGCACTCTTTTGAAAGACAGTATCCTACCTGAGAACAAACTTTACCCTATCATAATAGTTGCAATGTACTCACAGAAATAGCATTTTCCACAGAAGACAGAAACCTATAAATACTGACTGCAGTGTTTACATAATATTTGTGTGGATGTACCACATCCATGTACCAGATTCTCATGTGTTCTCTTGTTAAAACATGTAAACGTGATCTCAGTTGACAGTACAGTCAGTTTAGTAACAGATGTCATTATTTCCATGATGTAACATCTCTTGGTTTGATAGTAACCTTCACGTCAGGTAGAAACTACCTTTCCAAATTCTATTAAGTGTAAGCTCTGACTGCTCACACGGTGCCTCAGAATGTTAGTTGTTAGTCTTAGGCTGGCGTAGATAGTTGTGGGGGTTTTATGTCACTTTTCCCCCTCTCCTGTGGGGGCAAAGTGGGTATTTCTGTACAGTTTCCAAACATTACTCTATTGGGCTGTGAAACAATAATTTCTGGGTATTCCACTTCTGTTGCCCCTTTGGCAACCCAGGCCCTGTGAATGGGAAATCTCGGTTGTAAAAAGTTTCTGATCTCATGTTTGTTAATATAAAGGCCATTTCTTGTTCACAAAAAGACATTTGCTCACAAAATGACAAATAATAATACTAATTCTTCCTTCTCCCATTTAAATTAATGCACATTTTTATTATAAGGATGTATTCAGCAGCTGCAAACAGCAGACTTGGTTTCTGTTCCGGCTTTTCCTAACATACTGGAAAGTAAACCAAACTAGTACAGATGTAAAGCTAACAGCTCCTCCTTGTGATTTTTTTATTTTAATATGGGGCGCTTTCAAAACGTATACACTCTTTATTCTGCAGCAAATATACCTAAATACGACATAAGAACTTCCATAGTGTTCCCTTAAATGCATGTCATAGCATTAACCTTCACATACCACAGAGAGCATGCTGAGTGGTTGGTCCATGCAGGAAGGGGACCAGCAGCAAGGAAAGGACATACGTGTGGATTTTTGCTTTTAGTCTTCTACAAAATCTTAGTAAAGCAATGTAGGACTTTGTGTAAATGCTTATACTGTGCGAACTGCTGCCACCTTTCTTAGGTTTTGAAAGCAGATCTGATGAAAAGACATTCTGTCATGCAGCTCCTCTTGCAGCCTTAGAAAGCCCAGAGCAGAAAAGAGACAGAAGGAATATCTTGCAGTCCCGGTGATCCCTTCATACCTGCTGCTGCTGTTGCCCATGCTGTACTGGAGCTAGAACCAGCAGTGGATGAAGCTGGGGAGGAGGTAGGGGGGAAAATTTGAGGAGTAGTTGTGAAACATTCCCTTGAGTGCCCTTCTGCTGATTTTCCTGTGGGGGGAATGAGTCACTGATACAAGCAATGAATAAACAAAGGGTGAAAGATCCTAAGTGTAACCTATTCATTAGAGCTTCATGTTCATCTAAATGCAGTGGCACATTTTAATGTGTTCGTGATTTGAGTTTTGAGTCATTTTTTTATTGAATTTTTTTGTTACTCTTTCTTAATAAAGGGAGGTGCCTCTGAACCATTTACAGCTCTCGTTAAAAGCCTCCAAAGTAGAACTGAAGGACATAAACTACCAAAGGGGTGGACCAAGTGAATGAAGCGAGGAGGGGTCTACTTTGCCTACCAAAGGGCCCACCATGCTGCTGCTGTAGTACAAGAGAAAAATGTGTGAGTGGGAGTATGGGGTGAGTATGGTCCTGTCCTGGGGGAACTGATTCTAAAAAAGGTGTAAAAGGCTTTCTGACACTTGTTTCTTTGGAGAAGTTTTAAAGCCCAAAACCATGACCCTGGACTTAAAGACTTGAGGGATTCTTTCATCATCCATAACACTGAAAGAAAAACCCCACCTTTTACTCCCACCAGTGAAAGCAGTTGGAAGGGCAAAGGCATAGAGAGGACTTCAGAGACACCCTGACTTTGAACTGCAGACAGAAGTTTGATACTGACTGTGCTTTGCAATGTGGTGGTTGCTGGTTTACTGGCTGTATCTGTGCCTGTGATGCTGACATGGGAGAGGGTGCATTGTGTATTTTTCTTGAAGAAAATACCATTGTTGATTATTGAAAACAGCTGTTTCCATGGGGCAGCTATAGCAACACAGAAATCCTGTAAACCAGGTTCTTAGCATATGCTGGTGTAATTGTCAGCTTTAAAACTTAATCTTAAATCAGAATCTAACATAGCTATGTAATACCAGAAAGCAGCACTTCCTTGGTGTCATACTGATGTACAGCGGGTCATAGAGCAATTTAAGTAGTACCAAACCAAAACTTATTTTGTAATCTCTGAATTAGTTTTCTACTTCCTTCTTTGTTGCTTATAAAAGGATAGCTAGAGCCTTTCTAATGTTTTAAATCTAAATAGATACAAATTTTAAAATAAAATGGCCAGTTGCCTTAGTGTCAGCTGTGTCAGTTCCTCATTTATTAATGTTATTATTTTGTTACTATAATAACATTAAATTTAAAAACAATTTGCAAACTAATCCTGGGATAGATCTTTGAATTACATGTACTTTTTTCAATTTTTCAAATATTGCTTTAGTAACCCAATTACTATAGTGTCTATAAATTACTCACTTTTTGACAGAAAATGTTTTATTTTGTATAATAAGCATTTGATGTACTGTATTTTAATTCTAGATTTCAGTGTGGAAACAAAGAATAATTGAATTGTTCTAGTAATAGAATAGTGAAACTGATCAGCTTTTGCAGTGGCAAGTTAATGACTTTTAGAAAGCAACCCATGGGAGAGAAAACAGCAGTTTTCAGTCATGTTCCAAAACTGAAATTCCTGGATGATAAACCAAGAAAGATTATTTTGATTTCTTGATCTGTTTCCTTGCATTATGTAGGCCTTATAATTTCAATGAAATAATTTGTCTAGAAGTAGCAAAACTAAATTACTATATGAAAAGTGCCAGGGATGGGTAAACGTACAACTTAATGTTCCCTTGGTCTCCAGATAACTTAATATTACTGTAAATAGCCTTTCTTTTACATTCACATTTTGGTGTCAGAATTCTATCTTACTATCTCTTAAGGTTTGCAGCTATTTCACAATCTCGAACACAAATTTTTGTCCTTTATTATCCTGCTACTGAAATAATACTGATTGCTGTAATAGTCATTAAATATTCTTTTCTTTCTGTCTTTCTGGTATGTGGAAAAAAATAGCTGATGCCTCTTCTGAGAGACAGTGCTTAATAATTTGTGTTCTTAATTGTTTTCCTTGGTATGTCACTGACTTGTCACCTGTTAAGTAGTATCAATTAATATAAATGCTCGGCATGTGTAAATAATTGTTATTCAAAACAACAATTACAGTATGTGTAGATATTGGGGTCCATAATTACTCTTTTCAATGTGGTTGGTTGAACCCAGCTCCAAAACTGCTGCTGCCTTCTGGAAACAGCTCACACTTCTCTACAGCACTTCTGCCCTGCAGTCTCCTGCTCCGTAGAGACTGGCCTGTGACGACATCTCGATTAAAGTCATCTGTCAGATCAGTTGGATCATGTTTTCTTTCCTAGAACTGTAACTCAGTCCTGGCCAATCCCAATATACACAGAATGATTTCTAAGAGTGTGGTATAATTAGGAGACCTCTTTGGCCCACTGCTGTATTGCAGTTCATGTGTCACTGCTTCTAATTCCTTTTAACATTTTCAAAAATTAATAAAAAAATTAAAATTTCTTCAGTTAGTTATACATAGACAGAACCTAAAGAATGAAGAAAAGAGCTGATCTGTTTAAAAAAAACACTAAGTTCTTTACAAAGCATGAGAAATTCTATTGAAAACAAGGTATCTTAACTTAAGTTTTAAATTAGCACTCCAGCAGATCCTTATGTTTCAGGGCACTGTACAAATGCCTGGGTTACAAACCAAAGTCCAGATCCAAAATGGGAGATTTTCTATCAAGTTAAATGATCTGCGGACCAGTTACTCAGGGAGAGAGAACCTGGAATCAAAATGCATAGAACCTGCAAGGGATGTGAGAGCGGTGACAGGACTTGCTCAAAGCCAGACCATGGCAGAGAGAAGACAGGAGCCCTGGTGTCCTGTTGCAGGGTCTATGTGTGCCCACCTGTGCCCACAGGCAGCCAGCATCAGCACGCTGGTTTTGGGATGCCTGCATCGCATGGAGCTGTTGGCACAGTGCCCGCTGGCACACAATGGGCTCCTGTTGCTGCTGCTACTGTGGTATTGGGTGTTGACGCAATGCCACAGAGGCTCTTGTGGCTTCCTGGGTTGCTCCTTGTGTCCTGGTTTACTGGGACAGAATTCGAGAGTCAGTTTTCTGTTGAGGAAAACCGCAATTTTGTAAGGACTGCAACACTGTGTTTAATAGGAACAAAGTTGATGAAAACTTTGTTATAGCTTTTCAGCTAATTCTGGTATGCAGGTTGCCATAGTGACCAGGGTCTTCAGGAGTCTTGAGGTAACCAGGTGCAGAAGTTAGGAGAAGCAAAAGCCAGAGCAGATGATCAAGGCTGACCAATTAATAATTATTCCATACCATAAACAACACATTCACTATTAATTGGGGAGTTTGCTGAGGATGACCCTCTTCCTGCCTCTTGCTCTTTCCTCCTTCTTCGGCTGATGTCTTGAGAGGGACTTGTTTACATCCTACTCCTGAAGCCTACTCCTCCACAATATTGGTTGAGTATGATTGTATTCTGTATTATAACTGTTGTTAATATTACTTTAGTATTATTATAGTATTAAATATATTTCTATTTCAACCCACATATCTCCTTTTCTTTTTGTGACCCACCTCCCTGAGTGGGGCAGAGGCATCGTGGTGATAGAGTGACTGTATAAACCACGACACCTTGCAATGCTTCCAGTTCCTGACTGCCATACATGGGCAGTGGCAAGAGTGTCGATGTACCCCCTATGCCTTGGCTGACAGCTTTCCATAGCTGTCCTGCACTGAAAAGCCAGTCAGTCTTCCTCAAGAAATGCCAGTTCTAGCAATAGTGTGGAAGAAAGTGTGACCTTGGAAAAAACACCACATCTATTAACAGACCAGAGCATTTTATGGTCTGATATTCTGAAATACTTATGCTGTAAATAGGCAGGAAATGAAGTTTGTCTGTTAAAAGGCAGTATGCCAATCAAAAGTGCTGCACACATTGATCAAGATTTTTACAGATCTGTTATACTCCAGAATAAGCAAATAACAAAGTGTTAAGTATGTTAGAGGAAGGCACCAAGGCTCCTTGGGGTCCACTTATTAAAAGATGATCTCTCAGAAAGTCCAAGGTGGGGTCTCCTTGACCCAAAAGGAAAATAGCTGGTGTGAATGACATACAGACTTTCAGTAAGATGTGTTACAATGGCACTATTTTATGACAGTCACCTGTCCCTGCACTAAGGAAGAGAGGTTTTTTGAGTGCTTTTTGCTTTGTTTTTTTTCCACCTCACTGGAGACAAATCTCTTCAGTTTTAAATACTGTAATATAATGTATGTGGTGAGAAACAAAAGGTAGGTTTTCAATGAAATCACCCTGAAAACATCCTTCTTCTATTGAGCTTTTGCTGTGAAGGAATCAGAGGACCCCTCTGGCTTTGGGAGCCTTCCTGGCCAGCCCTCAGTTGAGTGGGGATGTGTTACCCCTAAGCTTGTGACTGAGGGCTGAGAAGGAACCTGGGCAGGGGATGTTCCCTGTCCTGATCCACAGCCCACTGCAGGGAGCCCCTGGCTCAAGGAAACACAGATGGGCACTGGTGATGGCTGGGAGTTGTCATCCTCATCTGGGGAGATGGAGAACAGGGTTGTGTAAAGTAGAACAGTAATAAGAGAAGCAGGAGTGCTTTGGTAATGCTTGAGGGGGGCAATGTTTTCCTCCCAACATGTGGAAAAATAAAAATAGAAATTTTTGCTGCATCTAGTTTCCCTTTAGTTATCCATAGTATCCTGAATATGGAAGATGGTGTGCTATTAGAACAAAAGTTGTTAGGTGTTTGTATGGCAAGGTGAAAGGGAAAATCTGGACAGGGCTAAAAGGTAAACAGAAGTCAGAGCTGGAAGGAAAGGTCAGAAGTTAAGGTGTGCCACTGGCCATTTCCAACAAGATGTTTAAACAAGCTTGTTCCTTTGGGTAAGTGTCAGTATCTGGGTGTAAGTCAGTCCACTGTAAATCTGGAGCTTTATGGAGTTTTTCTGTCCTCCTGCCAGTGGAACTGAGAGTAAACTTTGGCTCTGGTTACATCCATCTAGAGCAAGCTGTGGCTTGCCTTATACACAGAAGAATTCCTCTTGCCTTCATAAGGTTTTGCATGAGTTGGGACATCTGGATTTGGTACAGTAATACTGAACATTGGGATGTTGCTGTAAACACTAGGATGTTTACAGAAATAAGAGACAAATCAGACCCCTGCTAACTATTTCACAGGAGCATAGGGTTTCTTCCAAGAAAAATATCTGAGCACTCTAGGGCAGCATCTGCTCCCAGTATCCTGTTCTGCAGGAAAACCTCCATTTAGGAAGATTAAATTTAGCTTCCCTGAATTCCTGTATAAAACTGTCAGCTTGAGAATCTCCTCTGGCTCGCAATTGCTAATTGCACTAATTCCCTTAATTGTCAGTGAAACTGTAATGGACTCTGGGCAGCCACCTCCTGTCCTTTGGGAGCACCAGCCTCAGTCTACGCTAAGCCAGGGCATGCATCATTTGATAATTAAACACTTGGCCTCTGTTCCAAGCGAACCGTAAGTGAGCTACTATGAAAACTGAGGATGAAGATGATCAATATTTAGAAAGGGTCTTTTGGATACCCTTCCCTTGTACCAGAGTCTAAATTTTGGAGCCGTTCTGAGTTAGGTACACTGCGTGGTTGCATTTCTATTCCTCAGACCCCTTCTTAAATACAAATTGTCCACTCAAAGCAGAAACTGATTTCACCTATTCTACCTCCTGCAGCTCATGATCCACTCCAGAATGCAAATTCAAAACAAATAGCTACCATGACAATTTGGAAGATACTTAGGACATAAAAGCCTTCATGAGCTGCTTCAGTTACAGTAAGAACCTGTCATAAACCAGCAGGAACTTACTGTCTGCAATGTGGCAAAAGCGTTTGCAGCTCTCTGTGCCAGGGCTTAGCTGGCAGCGAGAGGGAACTGCTGCTGCTGCTGCTGCTGCTGAGGTGGAATCAACTGGCTGCAGCTTACATGGATTGGTCAAGTTGATGCTAAGCCAGTGACTCAGTGGTAAACAGAGAGCTGGGTCTCTCCCTGTGCAAACCCTGCGAGCACAAGCAATAATCTTCCCTTCATTTTGCAAAATACCAGAGGTTTTATAAACAATTGCAGAGGTCATATAGAAAACACAAGTCTTTTCTCACTCTGGCTGGTATAATTAAAGTTCTCCCTGACATGATTGCCTTCCTGGGATCTTAGCACCAGCCTTGAGCCGGAGGTTGTGCTGGAGCTCTATCAGTTAACAGGAATGTGAAGCTGAATATCACCTGTCAATTACAAATGCAGTTCCCAGTATTTCTGTGTTACCTTTCCAGGATACTTCCTATACACACTAGTGGAGGGGAAAGACACAGCAGGACCTTCCTCTGTCAGATCACTTTTCAGCTTCCCACATTGCTAACAGGAGGAGAGTACTCCAGTCCTCTCTGGAAGCGTCTGTATGCCAGTGCTCCAGTGCTTCAGGAGGTTTGTCTCAGCTCAGGCTCCCTGCTACTTGGCTGTGAGCTGCTTTGCTGCTGGGTCACCTCTAAAACAAAGAGAGCTGTGTGTGGGAAGAGGGTATTTCAGGGCCCTTGCATACTCACAAGATGTGGTGCCATCATTTGGTGTCAGAGTAGACATCTCCAGCGTCTTCTGGTGCCAGTGGTCTTACTGGGCAGTTCATTGCACTTAGTGTCTCAGGAGTAGGAATGTCTCTTCAGTACCACAGTCTGTGATACACATTGCATTTTTCCCTACTCCATCCAAAACTGTGTGTACAAGCTTTCTGGGTCTCTTTGTATCTACATGTGCACGGAAAACGGCTATGTAATCTGTTGCATGCTACCTTCTGCATTAAGAGGATCATTTCAAGGAAGAAACTTTCCCTAATATGAACTCCACATTAGGATTTGTTCCTTGCACCATTGGCTGATGGGGAAAAGCAAAGGATGTTCCTTTCCATTCCTGTCTCCTTTCTGGGGACACGGTGTCCCTGTGCTAGGCACAGATATGAAGAAAGAAGTGCTCTAGCTCTTGCACACAAGACATAAACATTTTGGATCTTTGCGAGCCAATTTCCAGTTCCCCAGAATCTATATTTAGCAGTGCTAATGAAACTGTAAATAAACACCTTGGGTAACACTTAGATGATATTTTTTTCTTTATCCTGTAACTATTTATCAAGTGGCTGCACTTGTTCCCTCATTTGAACCCCAGGCCACATGACAGCTGAGCCGTTCCTTGCTCGACCGCTGGTCTCAACCTTAACTCTGTGCTGCAGCCAGAAGGCTCAAAGAGAGGATCCTGTGGCGTTACTAATAGTGGAGCATAAGTTAGACTTGGTTTCTTGCTCAGTCCTCACTCAGGCTGTTGTTCTTCTCAGAAAGGGATTGGCATCTGAGAGGTTTGCATTGCTACTATTTAAAATGATACCATTTATTAAAGAACTTGCCAGTGGGTGGCTTGGGTAAGGAAAAAGAAGACATCATGCCCTAAAAGTTGCTTAAATTATTTCTCAAAGGAAGCTTTTCAAGCTTGCACTGTATTTCACAACTTAAATATTGGCCAATGTTAAAGAAAAAAGGATGAAGTAACAGAATTGTTTTAATGATGGAAGTCATTTGCTATCAAAGGTTTGTCGTATCTCTATTGCTACCAGTGGGAAAGGTGCTGGGCTGGCTACTAATTTCAGTGATCATTAACCACCCTGGTTAATGATAAGGTGAGGCAGTAGTTGTTCTTCTGGCATATTGTGTCAGTGATCTCAGAGTTTGGGAACTGCCAAATTAGAGCACGATAAGGTTTCACGGAGACTGTCTGAGTCACCCACTCAAGCAACCATGGGTGAAAGCATCCGAACTAAGCTTTGTCCCCTGAGATGTCCATCCCCGCTGCATTAGCTTCCTTGTACGGCAAGGACTGCCACAAGGTTGGCAAAAAAAAAAACAGGCATGCTGATTTTTTTTTCCTTAGCTATACTTCCTTCATTGTACTTTTGGTAACTGAGCCTAAGAATGGTTGTATTTCCACAAAATCTTCAACACAGCAATCTTTTGCTAATCTTCAGGTAGAAGGATTTTTATTAAATCTGAATTAGGGTGATGAAGAATCAAACCAAACCAAGCTGCATAAACCCCATGGTTGATTTTAATGTTTATGCAGAAATCAATGCAACCCTTGTGTGTACCAAGGGCCTGATTGAGGAGATTGCAAGTACCCTTTTTCTGAAAAACAATCCTCCAATTCTAGTAAACACTTGTCCACATTAAACAAATAGGGTATTTTTACTCCTTCAGCATTGTGTTTTTTCCTTGCGATTAGTATAATTTCTTTTGATCTCAGTGACAATTACATGTTCCTGTAGTCAGGCTCACTGTAATAATGTAAAACCTCCTGAATTTTGACAGACAGATATTGCTAAGCTATGGCCATCACTAGTATCATGGGAGAACTGCCCCTGCAGTACAGTGGGCTCTCTAGACTTTAATCTGGACTCAGATGTCTCACCAGACATCTCTGTGTCAAAGAAAGAGCAGAAATTATAAACCACTTTCTCTTTAATTCTTTCAAACTTTCCTCCCCTTTCAGTAGTAAAGAAAATGAAAATTGGTGGTGGTGGAGCAAAGACACAGGCTATGAATCTGGTGAAAGACCAGAACACCTTAAAACAAAAATGACAAATCAGCATCCAACCCATCACTTTCCTGAGTTCAGCTGCAAACCTCTTCAGCTTAATGTTGTCTGATCATCTCAAAGACTTAACAAAACAAAACGAGACCGGCTTCCCATCTGGTGTAAACCAGCAGAGCCCAGAGAAGTCAGATGAAGTCAGCATTCAGGAGGAACCAGCAGGGCTCTGTCACTGTCACCTCCAGCAGCAGCTGGAAATCCTACCTCATTCACTGTGAAATCTGATGGATAACATGTTAAAAAAACCCTCACGAGTCTTTAAATGCAAGAGAGCCTGCAATGAAACCTTGGTCCTATTGTCGTTCTGATATTTCCAAAATGGGAAAGGCTTGCTTTGCAATTCCTACATTTGCATATTTCATCTGTCTCTTTTCTCTTTCACATAAAGATACACGATCATTACATCCTATATCACAAGTGAAACAAAATTACACACGTCTCAGTTTGTCATGTGAAAATCCCTTTTTGTCCTATCTGCTTGAGTTAAATGAAAATGTGATGGTTGGTAGAAAGCTTTTATTTTCCCACTTTACTACATATTTTGCTGAATTGCAAGAGACTTGCATTCTATTTGTTGACTTCCTACAGTCAACAGCGTATGGTGACTTGCATTTCAGTGTGCAAGAAGAGATAATGTGGAAAAGAACACAAATATGGTAAAAAAATCCAACTGTTCTTTGCATGCATCTTGCTGCAGCTGAATAGTAAAAAATACACATGGTGTTCACTGTCTTTACAAGGTATTTACTGTTGTGCTTTGACCTCTTACCTAGTGCTGGGCAATCGATCGTTCTCTCGGCCCATTAACCAAACATAGATGAAATATGAAATTTTGTGAAGTAAGAAGGGAGGCAGAAATACACAACTTCAGGTTGCATTTTGCAATGTGATCCAGTCAAAACCAAGGAGAACTGAATTATGAAAATACTGAAATATTTTGTTTTGACATTTTAATGACTTGTTTCATGGTGGAATAATAATAAAAAAAATTCCAAAGTCTTCAGAAAGAAATATGTTAGTTGGCTTTAAAATCACATTTCTCATTTTGCAATTAACCTAAGGGAAGATGTCAACATTTGAATTGATTCAAAATGTTCCTGTTTGTTGGTCTGCTTATTTTATCAGAGATAAAAATCCGTTTAATTTCTATTCAGACAAATTTTTGGCTGTTTTCTTTCTTAAGTTTGGCAATCGATACAAAAAAATTCTTCAGTTGTCCAAACACGCTGACAACATTTGTTATCAGAAATGTCATCTGTTATGTAAAAAAACTGTGTTTTGCAGCATAAATCAAACACTAAAAGAGGAGCAAGGTTTATACTACAGCTTCCCAAGTCAAGCTCAGAGGATTTTCTTATGGCTGCCTCCCAGCTCAGATGGTCCAGGCAGAGGATCTGACACAGGAGATTCACCCCTCATGATCCAACAGCAAAACTCTGCAAGAAAAAAACCCAGTGCTTCTGCCTGCATTAATCCAGAGCTGTGTACAGAGCCTAAGTGGGAGCTCCACTCAGCTACCAAAGAAATTCTGGGTAAATGGGGATATAAAACTCCTGCCACTTACCATTCCCCATCGGTGCAGCCCTTAGCCACCAACTGGGTGTCCTCTTATCTGCAAGGCAGACTTCCCCACACTGTGGCTGAGAATTTGATTCCAAGAAAAGACCCAAGCCCCCATTCCAAGATTCGGAACGTCTGTGTTTTCTGCTGTAGTGCACAGCTAAAATTAATAGCTCCTTGTTTATTTTGTTCTTCAGAATAAAGAAGAATGTATACCAAGTATACATACTCTCAGCTTGGACTATGTCTATATGAGGTAATAGCCATTTAGCTATAAAATGAGCTGATGCTACCATGTAACAAGCTGCTAAAAATTATAATCTCATTCCAGATCTCTTATTTAGACCTGAATGATCCCAAATGCCATGGTACTGAAAAGCGAAATGTTTACATGTTCAGCATTAAAACCAATTTGACAGGCTACGGAAGTAGAGTGGTAATATGCGCAATGGCCTGCTGTTGAAGAGGAACTATTTTTTTCCCTAAATGCCATGTTTATTTCTTCTGGTGCTGCAGCTGGGGTGGCTTAAACTACAGAATAGCACACATGTTTGATGATGAAGCACATAGGTCTGTATTTTCTTTGTCTTTTATTACTGCTGCTGCCCTGTACTAGTTTCTTATTATTCACTTGAACAACTGTAAGGATTGCTGATGTTTTCAGAAAATTTTATGACCATGAAGAGTTTGCGTAAACTTAATGCACCATTTGAATAACGAATATCATTAGTAAGATATTAGAAAAGCATTAGGCAATGAAAGCGAGTATGCCTGTTCTGCAAAACTGAATTTCCTTTAAAAGACTAACAGACACTAACCAAAGAGCTGAAGTTGCTCAAAGTCCATGGGAGTAGATCTTTGTAGAGACAAGAACAAAAGCTTGCTATTTGTGCAGTTTCAGAATATACATTAAAAAAAATAATCTCACAGGTATACAAAGGCGAAATTCAGAAAAGTTACCATTAGGTATAACTTAAGAGAAAATAATCAAACAAGGCACAGAAGCTTTCTCCACTTACATTCCTTGGATTAATGGCCATAACTATAATCTGCAATGTGAATCAATGAAATATGCAGAAAATCAGGATAAACAGATGTGTATGTTGGGGAAAAGAGAAGAACGCTTTCCCAGAAACCAGAGCATTCTGTATGCAGAAGGAAGGGGCGTATGAGACTGCTTGAGTGTTAGGTTTTAATCACCTAGCACCAAAATGGTGATGTGTATTTTCGGCTCCACTACCTTACGCAGTGTGAGCTTAATCATGTCTGGCACCAACTGTTAGTTTGAAATTACTTTAATGAATGCTCATTTTCCCCTCTTAAGCTGCTCTGCTTTGAGTGCTAACAAAGCCTGGCTCCCTACAGATTTGCATGTCGTCTCCTGCCTCCACTCCATTGCTGCAGCACCAGCATCTGTCAATGCCTCCACCACGAACTTTTGTTCCCTTTTGAGTTTTCTGGAGCGTCTACCTTCTGCCAAGCATTTGGAGAATCCACCCCAGAGCCCCTGGGCTGGAAGAGACACTGGAGACCATCTGGTCCCAGCTTCTGTTTAAAGCTGGTGCTTACTCAGGATCCATAAGGCCAAGTCTGGAGTGTCACCTCCCTTAGACACTCACACAGTGATACTCTTAGCTCTCCCTTATGTCCCTTTTGGTCCCTCG
Source organism: Mesitornis unicolor (assembly GCF_000695765.1). Lineage (NCBI taxonomy): Eukaryota > Metazoa > Chordata > Aves > Mesitornithiformes > Mesitornithidae > Mesitornis > Mesitornis unicolor. The sequence continues at coordinate 22,656 of NW_010199160.1, forward strand.
CCAGCCCCTCCACGCATTCACCACCCACACCACTGTGGTCTGCAGCTGGGCAGGAGGCAGCCTGAGGCCAGTGAGCCACATGTTCATTGGGCCAATGTACCAACAGGGCTGCCAGCAGCCCATGTTTAGAATGGAAAAGGAAAGGCATAGACATGGCCCTTCCTCTTCTCAGCTCTGACAAGGTTTTCCTCCTCCATCTGAGTGTTGTTTTACAAAGAGAAAGTGCAAGCCTGGAGCATGTGCCTAAGGCCCCCCTCAAACTACCTCTTCCAAAACCCAGTCTCTGTTTGCAGAGCCATGGCTAAGCTGTACGCTCAGGCTGGGAATCAGCTCCAGAGCAGAGCCAACCATCTGCAGTCGGTGTAGTACCTGGCTCAGGGGAGGAGAGGTCTCTCTTCATGTCTCAGTGCTAACAAAATAAACCTAATCATTATTCGTGATGACTGCTCTTAATGGAGCCATGTGGTGCCAATGATAGAGATGTTCCCATTACGATGGTTATGTACAAACAGCAACTGCTGACAAGTCTCCTTATCTCCTAATATTTCTTTATTAAATTCCAGACCTCCAATAAGGCACATACTATCTTCACAAACACAATACAGAGTAACTTCTCCAAAATAGCTGCAGGAACTATTGTGAAAATAGAAAATCGAAATTGGTGTCACGTTTGCTTGCCAATGCCCTGTTAGTTACATGGCACAAATGCCTGACAGGGAGAATAAGATCAGAGTTAACAGCAGATATTTTTTCTTTTCTCCTGACCAGAGCTAATATGCTGTTCTGCTTAAAGATCCACTAGGAGAACTGGCAAAATTAAGTCTAGGGTTGTTCCTTGCCTAAAGAATGCCTTTTCATATGACCCCTGTAATAAAGAATGAGGCTAGCAGAATTTGCTTTTGTCTCCTTCATACTGCAAGATCTCATGATCGCTTTATGTACTTACAGTGCTTAATGCAGTGTGGTTTTAGCTTCAGTTGTGGCCTCTGTCCAGGCCATGCAGCTCTACAGATTTTCAGTACATTTCCTGGGATCCTGGGGATCTAAGTCTCATGGTCAGAAAGCTCTTGAGCTAATGTTGTCGTTTGCTGCAGGGACTGTGAGAAACACCTACAAGCAGATGGACTGAGTTGACCCCCTGTGACAAGCCCCACAGCCAAAAGCCTCCCTCACATCCTCAGCATGGCTTTTCTTGCTGGGCCACAGACACTGGTTAGCCTGGGTTAGGCGTTTCAGCCATCAACACTAACTCAGAGACTCACAGGACCAGCCACTTCTACTTTTTGTGGTTATCCAGCGCCCTATGGTTTAGAGCAAGGAACTTTTGGGTCACACACTGGACAAATGGCTGCTGCACAGGCACAAAGTTGCTGTACAACTCATGCACAACACTTTGGGGGATCTGGCTGTGTCACAGACCTACCCTGCACCCACAATGCTGAGGAGACGTGCTTGCATGGTCCAGCTTTGGAAGCGCTTAACCCAAGCACCTTCCAGCGCCTGCACAGAGCAGCTACAGGTGGACAGCAGGATTTGCTGGCTGTACCATCTCTGATCTGTCCATGTGGGCAGGTCTGGAACAACTTTCATATTTCTGTGAGAAGTTCAGCGTAGCCTTTCACATTGCAGATCCCAATTCAGCAAAGCACTGAACTTGTGCTGCAGTTAACATCCATGTGTCCTAGTGACTAGATTTGAGTTTAAATATCTTGGCTTTGCTGAACTAGACTCTAGAGCAAATTCAGTTTCATGTATCATCTGACAAATGATGGCATCAGAAGCACGGTGCTTCTGGCACCACCACAGTTTAGAAGATATGCTGGTTCATGTGATTTTAAAAGCAGTAATTTCATTTCTTAAAATAAGAGGGTCTTTAAAGACATGAGAAAGAAATTAAAAATTAGAATTTAAAGGATCCAAATACGGATAGCTGTAAGGTATGTAAAGAATGATTTTTCAGTTCAGGCATGCTTCTTATGATCTATCTCACTGTAACTATGTGATTGATCTGAAATGTTCACAGAACAATTACACCAAATACAGAAGATATGAATTTCTTTGTCTCAGTGTTGTTATACAAAGATCTGAAGTTTGAGGATATATGGACTACTTCTTAACTCTGGAGTACAACTTTTTTGTTAAAATCAACTTGGTATGTTATGTGGCTAATTCATTTTTCAAACACTTGTGAAGACTGGAAGATAGGTACTGATGCCAAACAGCTACCATGACTATTGTACTTCACAATAAACATAAGAGAGCTCTCAAGAATGCTTAGTCAACATCAACATTTAATTATGGGAAGATAATTAAATGATGTAACAAAGGAATAATTTCAGTTGTTAGATTTTTTTAATAGAAAAATTCACGCTAACAGTGAATTAAATAAAAAAACTTTGGAAGGACAGTGGCAATCATGTTTCCTGTGAGGCCAGAGTTGAGATGGGAACACGAAGGCAGAGGAGATTATAACAGACAGGGCTCTACGACAGGGTCCTGTGCTCTTTCTGTTCCAGTTACGACCATCACTGTGACTACCCAGAGCTGTTGGCCTCTGGTCCTCCTCTTGACTTCTTTTCATGCTTCCTTTTTCATACATCTCTTTTCTCTTTTCATAGGAAAGATCCATTACTAAGTTAGATCATGCTTTAGGTGAGCATAATGAGTGATGGAGCAATGTGTCTTCCACCAGATGTGGGCCCTCACACTTTCCTAGCCATTTTCTCCATGGGTAGGTCAGTGGAAGCACCCTTTGTTGTGTCCCCATAATGATGAAGGTAGTCAGATGGAGATAGAGATGGACAGTAAACTACTCACAAGAGAAATATATTTTAGAGGAATTAGGCATAAAGGATATTGCCAGAGCCATTGTATCCGCACTGAGCTGGTGAATAATGCATGGCTTTCTGGAAAGGGAAGAGACCATAGAGAATGGGAGGCCTAAGAAATACAAGAGCCTCATCTGACAAACCTGCCATGGCTCACGAATGGAGCAGGCATCCTCACTGTAATGAGTCAGTAGTTGAGTCAGGCCAAACAGCGTCTTCACCACTTTTGCGGCCCATTCCCTCCCGGGTTGTCTTTTCTTTTGTCTCTCCAGCTCTCTGTCTGGCTCCCTGGAGCAGAGCTCCTGTTTTCTGAGCAAGGGACATTCCCATACAGAAGACCTCAGTTTTGCTCTCCTGTGTCCATACCTGGTAATTTCTCACTGTGTATTTCCTCTGGATCACCCTTCTACCCTCCCTGGACACGCATCATCAAAATCATCCCAGTGCTCCCACTGCTTCACTGTCCCTAGCAGCCTGTGTCCAGCCACAGCACCTGTGGCATCCAGCTTTCAAAGGCTGATCCATTTCAGTGGTGGATTTCTTATTCTCAAAATGAGATTAAGCCATCAGGAAAAAAAAATCTGTTTTAAATGAAAACATTTTAGACAGCTCCATGTCCTTCTTATGCTGGGGAGCCCAGAGCTGGACACATTACTCCAGATGGGGTCTCACCAGAGTAGGACAGAGAGTGAGAATCACCTCCCTTGACCTGCTGGTCATGCTGCTTCTGATGCAGCCCAGAATACTTCAAGAAGAGCTGTTTGACACTTTCAAATAATATTGTCTTGAATTCTTACTTCATCAGAGACTTTGAAAAGCTAACTTTTCCTTTCAATTCATGACAAAATGAAAAAGTAGAAATTTTCCATAGAGGAGAAATTCTACATATTGAGCAACTCTAAGATCATAACTACCATAAGTTCTCATTAATTTTATTCCATAATTTAAGAATGCATTAAAATAGTCACTAGCTAATGAAGACAAGAAAGAAAACTGTAAACATATTAAATATAGGTTTGCACTGTGATACCTCCATAAACCTGCACAAAACGCTTCTGCAAGGAGCTATGAATTACTAAAATGAAGACTGATAATAATTTAAACATATTACCTTTACACTGAAGATAATTTGAGTGAAAATGCCAAGCTAATGTGTTTATTTGCTGGCAATGAATGGAATTACCAGCTGGGGATGAGCAAAAGCTGGTGCTGCAGATGGTGGGGACAGGGACGTGGGCTGCTGTCTGACAAACTATCAGCTGCTCTTGATCCAGTTTAAGATATTGCTATATTGCTGTCTCCCAGCTCCTCAACACATCTTCCTCTCCAAACCCTCATCTCTGCCCATTTACCATCTCAGCTGAGAGCTCTGGGGTACAAAGGGAAACAAGAATTTTACACAGCAGTGGGTCTTAATTTGGACAACTGGGCCACTGTGCAGAAGGAGGTTACTGACTGATGAGCCAAACAGGTCAGAGAGCAGAAGCTGCCCCCCACAACTGATTTTGATTTCTCTACTACGTGTGCCCTTTCCCCTAGGGCTTGCAGCTGGACACATGTAAACCCTTCCTGCATCTTTTTGATGGGAGCTCTGAAACACTTTCTAAATTACTTCCAGAAAGTACCTGCATTCCTGTAATTTTAGGATTGCCTGTCTTGCAATTTTATTGTTAAATCTTTCAACACAATGATCATCACAGCTTTCACTTTAAAGGACAATTTTAAAGTGTGCAGAAAAGCTAATGTGTATACAGGCTTGAAACGAACAAATAAAAGAAATGGAACACTTCAGCTAGTGAAAATCTTGTTCGAGGCAAATTTATTTACAACAGTCTAAGTCACTCTTCACTGCCCCTCTCCAAGTATCCTACCTGTTTTCATATTTCATGAAAAATCCTAGAACATGAAACCTCGAATCCCAAACATTTTGATTCAGGATGGCACCCTGTTCCCTGGAGTTACAATTTTCTTACTTTGTGATCCAGTTCTCCTTTATAGACAAGATTTTCTGGCTGAGCAGCACTTTTTTTGATATGGAAGGTATCACGAAATCTGTAATGTGGACAGAGAATCCAGAATATAGGGTATTGGATCTACATCTCCCAGTAAGAATCAGTATTCTCAGTATTCCACCTTCTGATAGCATGCTAAATAACAAAATGTAAAAATTATTTTGCCAATATTTTTCCATGAAATAATTATTTTCTTTTGTGATAATCAAATTTTCCTCAACAATATTCCTTGATGCTAAGAGCTTACAATATGGAATTCTTCTCTAAAATACAATACATCTATGCAGTGAAGTCAAACATGCCTTAATGCTAGAATGATGTTGTGCCACAGAGGCCACCCCTGATCTTTTACCCAGCTACTCCCAATTTCAAAGTCTGACACCCCCCTACCTAACTTACCTTAGGCTGTCCTTTTCGCAGACAGGCACTAAAGCTTGGCTCCCTTCAGATGCTCCACCTGAAAGGTCTGGCTTCTGAAGTTATGTCTGCCTCCAGCAGAGGCCTGAGCTGGTGTACATTTAGATGCCTCTGTGTTTTTAAAATAAGATTTTGTGACTCAGGAATACTTTACTTTGTAAAGTTACTTTTTATTTAAAAATGAAGTGGAAATTGGGTCTTTATATAGTGAAATGGTGTTAATATCTTTTTCTAGTCTTCTAAATAAGAAACCACTTTATTATTAAAATTTAGCAAACTTTCCCTCACCTCTGCTTTTCTCAATTTAATTTAGATTCCTTTTGTTCTAATTTTGATTATTTTGTGGGGTGCATGAACCTCAAGTCTAGTCACTGGATCCTGCTGTTTAGCTAAATCTTTTCAATGTCTGATACAATCAGTTCCACAGAGTAAAACATTTATGAAGTTTGGATCTTTTTTTCTGTATAGGTGCCCCTAAGTTGCCAAGGATTAAACCCTGTCTATATAGATGAGTGGAGAGGGAGCAGAAGCAATGTTTAGGATCCAGATGTTCAGATTTGTTGGTGTCTCTTACAATTACATTTTTCTGCACTGCAAAGGTAAGATTTGTCACAATGCTGCAGCTCTTTGCAAGCCCGTAAGTTTTGTGTGATGTGAGGACAAAGATGAAGTTATGTTACTGCTGGGACAACTTAAAGAGTTGAGAGAAAGTTCCTTACATGGGAGTTTCTGAATCTCAACTGCCATAATTTAGCTGGTGCATAGCCGCGAGCAGTGTTCAACCACAGGGCTTTAGCATCCCTGTTTACAGGAAGAATAATTCTTACTGCAAGCCTGTGCAGTGACTCAGCAGAAATGAAACCATGGAGCAAAGGTTTTTATTTTAGCCTTACATTTACTGCTAGATAGCAACCTGTTGAAGAGGCAAAAGCCCCATCAAAACCAATTTGTGCTTTGACTACATTATTCAGATTGATACTTTATATTATTTCTAGAGCTGCCCGTCCAGTGTTGTGCATAGAAAAAAAGATCTGTACTAATGGTAGTTTACAGCTTAAATTAGACACCTGTAGTCCCAAAGGAAAACAAATGACAAGGAATTTGTCTGTCTCTGATCAGATAATGTAATGTGGTAGAAGAAAGCATGCAATATTACTTGTTCCTAGAGAGTTATAACCAGGTGACATTTACAAGCATTCAGCTAATGAATTATGGCCTCTTGAAACAGGAGTTTTCTAATGGGAGCACTATAATATTCCATCCAGAAGAACAGATTCTTTTATGCTGTGGAATCCTATAGTGTTATGATAATAGCAAGAAGATTTATTACTCAAAGCCCAGAGGGAAAATACTTTGTAGATCAGAAGAGGAAATATTATATCATATTCTCAGTGCTTATGAGATACTATGACACAAAATACAGTATCTACTTGATAGGTTTCAGGTGGTAGAGGTTTAGACATTAATGGCAGCTGCCTTATGACAACAAGGTTTTATGAACCAGTTTGTTTCTTTAAAGATACATGTGAAATGCCACCATGCTGACATTAAACAAGGGAAGAAATCAAAGCAGAAGGCAGTATGACATTTGGAAACAGACTCAAAACCAGATGCTATGTCTGAAAGTCACAAGACTGCAAATGTACCCAACAAGCAAAATCTAACAAAAACAATACTAGTGTTTGCTTCTGATTCTGGACAGAAATGTCATTTATTGCTTCAGACTTTGTTACGTAAGTTGTCTGCACAACAGCATGGGCTTCCTTTAAAAAGACAAGGAACAAAACCTTGTGATCCTATTAAATCACTGCTTAGTTTATCTTGTGATTCAAAACCTCGGCAATCCAATGCCATCAGATTAATAAAATCCTTTTGAAGGCCATAAAGAAGTCACTTCCCACTGCACCTGATTTATTTTATTTTCCTAATAAGACCTAACCTAGCCTCATCTAGTCCTAGAGAAAAGAAGGAGATTATGACATCAGAAAGAGCAGGGCATAGTCCATACTGACCATTGCTAAAGTGAGAAATGGACACCGCAGGATATATCTGCACAGTTAGTCTTGATTTAATCATAGTATTGGTTGTCTTAACGGGATTTGAATCTCCTTTTGCCTGTATTAGTATAAATGATAGCTGTGTTGCATTTACTCATCCACATGAATAAAACTGATGGGGGAGGATAAGAAACCCTTAAACATGCATGTCTGACCCTAGATCTTCTTCAAAATGTGCAGCCTAATAACATCAGCATCTATTTGCTGTAGTTGACCCTATATGATCCTTGTGGAGTAAGGCAGATTTTTGCCACACAGATTTCTTTAGGTTTTGGAATGAAGTGACACTGACTTCTTAGTCTAACATATGGGCAGAGGCCTTAGCTTTACCCAGTTGTTAGCACTTATGATGTCTAAGGTCTTTGAACTTGAGAACACTCAGTCCCCCGCTTCCAGGCAAGAAATTGTCCTGCTATAAGAAAATCTTATGGCTACAAATGAAGTCCTGCCTATTGACTCCTTCTGCAGACCTCTTTCTCTGGTATTGCAAAATATGATTCACTGGGACATTCCCAAACCTACAGCATACGTGTTTCTGGAGAAGAAGAGATAGCTACAGCCCTAGTAACCTCCCTGCACAGCTGTGACTGGAGGGAATTATGGGCTGAGAGCCCGATCAGTGAAGCAAGGTTTTATTTTCGTCTCTGCAGCTGACCTGGATGTTCAGTTCTGAGTATGTTGCAAGGGTGTGAAAGGGGTAGAATTTCTGAATCCTGATCTGTTTTATTAGGGATGGTGAAAGTTCTTCCTTAATTCTCAATCTTGTTTCTGAAATTTGCTCTTTTTGGAGAACTGGACCAGGATGATGCCATGCATATCAAGATCCTTCCCAGAATGACTCAGCACTTCAGGAATTCCTTCCCCATTCCAACCAAGATGCTGAGAGATTCACTTGCATTGCTCAGTGAAGTTCCCCAGCATCATTCACGAGAACTTGATCACTATATATAGGACCTGGAGAGAGGGAAGGCTTTGTCCCTGGAAAAAGGGAGTGTGCAGGATGCCAGATTTGACCTGTAATTGCAGGCAGAAGCGTTTCATATGAAGGAGTGGCCTATCTTCTCTTTGCAGAGAGTCTTGGTTGAACCAGGCTACTTGGAAAGACAGAGAGGAAACAGGGAAATTACTATAAAAAGCCAATTTTACAAATAGGTTAAAAACACATTGTTACTGTACATAATTTTGCCCATACACTTCTAAATCTTAGCATTCATTGTGATACTGCCCTCCTGGTTACACCTTCTTCATACTGGAATTGTTCTCTCCAGGATCACACTGACAGCCCTGCTGTGTCATTCATTGCCATGACAAAACTGCCTCTGATTTATCTGCCTAGGATACATCTGTCGTTTTTTTCATGAAGAGCCAGTGGTGTACTAACCATTCTTTGCATAAGACACAGTAGCTGCCCTTGCATCTGCAGTCACCAAAACTTAAACCATAACTGAGAATTTCTGATGTATGTGGAAAGTTGCTCCCTATGACAGCATAAGCACTGCCAAGAAAATAATTCTATTTCCATATAATATATAGAAATTCTATGTAATTCTACGTAATATAGTTATAGAATATAGAAAGATATTATATGTGGGGGACCTCAGCTGGACTGAGACCCTTGGAGAGAGTGACTTTGACCTTGAGAAGATTCCAGTCTAGCCTTGAGAGAATAAACAGGAACAAGAAGAGCCGCAAGGTAAACAAGTTTGTCGAAAGTGCTGACAGCAGACTGGAATTTGAAGAAAGTGTTAATTGCAGACTGAGGCATATGTGTTCCTTTGGTGGAAGTGCTGAGTTGTGATGAACTGTGAAAATATTACCCAATAAAAAAGAAACATAGTAACTTTGAACCAATGAGAAGAAGACACATCTGGGGAAAGAGAGTATAAACAGATGAGGAAGAAAAACAATAAAGGCTTTTTGTGGCATGCCAACACTTGTTGTCTTGTCGCTTTATCCACCCCTTCCGCGACAATTACATACAAGTATGCAATATTCTATATAATATAGACAGAAATATAACCCTAAATAAGCAAATACGAACTTTTCCTCTTGTCATATCTGCAAATACTACAGACCAAGAAACTATCTGTCAAGCTCACAAAGTAAAATCGTATGATTCAAGCCTAAGCTCAATTCCTAATGTATCTTCTAGTATGCCTTTTATCATCCTAGTGTTTCATACTCTACAAGTAACCTCTCCCTTTTCAGATGTGACCAGCATTGCTGGTCATAGCTCTGAAACATGTGCAGTTGGAGGAGTCAATAAAAACCCTATGGGGTAAGAGTGGGATGTCCAAGTTCAAACACTGTTAACTTTCATTATTCTTGCTGCTGAGCATATCCCTTGTATGAAAAAAAGCACGTGATAAGGAATTAATTCTCAGACAGACTGCTAGTACCAATTTGTGAATGACACTCTTGACAATAAAAACCCCAACCCTTTTGCAAGAATAACATTGATTTGCAGTGGTAGAAAATACATATATATATATATATACACACATATAGTTATAGCTGTGCAAGCTGTCCCCGGCTGTCTATAGCTCCGGGTCTTTGTCTGCAGGTTTAGGTCACTGTTGACCTCAAATGACTCTGAAGGAGCCTGTCTA
>NW_010199161.1:0-16045 GCF_000695765.1 Mesitornis unicolor
AGAGCGTGTGCCGCGGTGCTGGGTGGACCTGACGGGAGCACGGCCCGGGGAGGGCGGGCACGGGGCTCTCCCCGGCTCCGGTAGCGCTCCTGGGGGGACCCGACACCAGGAGCCTGCGAAAGGGCTGTGGAGCTGCCGGCGCGCCCTGCGGTGAGCGGCGCAGCTCGGAGGCGGCTGTGCCAAACCTCCGGGCGGTCCTTCTCGGCTGGTTTCTGCGGTTTGCGTGTAGCCTGAAACCGGGGAGAGGCGACTCGGGTGCTGCTGGTCCGCTGTTAATGCTGTCTGCGTGCACCTGAGAACTTTTCAAGTAAAAAAAATGCGTTGAGTGGTGCTCTGTAGGTGTGAATTTTCAAGCCCTTTCTTCTCGCTTTGAAAACGTTGGAAGGAATCCAGGAATCGTAGCTTGCTTTGTAATGAAATTACCATCTTCTGGCACGACTCAAATAACAACTGTCTGGAGAGTGATCTTGTTTCACATGTGATGTTCAGATCGTCTGTGAAGGGCATTACTGGTTTTGAAAGTCCACAGCATCTTTTTTTGCCTAGGCATTATAGTTATTCACTTTATAAAGTACTTGATTTAATTTTTGTCCCTGTCTGTCACTCATTTTTTCTTATGTTTTAATTTCGGTAACGGTGTTAAGCCTCATTTTAGTAAATCTTCCATGTACACAGTTCTTGTGCCTGAATTACAGCCAGTATGCTGGGGTTTAGGGAGGAAAAAAAAGTCAAAGTGATGCTGCAAAATAGAAGTTCAGATTATGCTGGCTTTATGGATTTTGTATGTAGTCATAACCCCAGCAAATACTGTTGAAGAACACATACGTGCCTGATATTGTTGCTAATAACTGAAAGGAAAAGTATTTATAGATTAAGTAACTGAAAATACAGTAGCAAATTACAAGTATCTTTCAATAAACTTTAGTATTTGCTTATGTTTTATGCCAAGTTAAAAATGAGAGAGAGTTAATGAATTAAAAAAAAATATTGGCAATCTCAAGTGCAGAAAAAAATCATTGCAAACACAGCTTTTGTCACAATTTAATGAAAAGTAATTGGATTTCACATTAATTTTCTTTCTAATGGAGATTCCATTGTTTTATTACAAAACTGTTGTTGATATATTCTTCCTTTGTTGTGTGCTCTATGCTCAGCATCCAAGGTCTGTATTAAACAGTGCATGCTTACATTTCTGTGGGACTTCTTCTGTGGTAAAGAAACTTTCCAAGCCTGTGGCATGACACTGGGCCTCTTAAATCAGTAACATTTATTGCTGTTAGTTTAAAACCAGTACCATATCCTTTTTGTTGTATATTTATTGTTGTATACTTTGTGGGTAGTTTTTATTAGTTTCAGTAGCTTACCTACATCAGTTTTGCTCTTGTATTCAGAATTGGCTAGTGCCAGATTGTAATAGTTCCTTCAGAAACAAGCATTTTTTTTCTGATGTGCCTACTGACTTGGTATGGATAATGTAATTAAGTACACAGAAGTTGGAATAGCACATTTTTGGTAGAACATAAGATGGAGGAGCTCACATCTAGAGACTAACTTTCCTGGTTGTATTAACTGCTTTCATATTGTCAAGGAATGCTTAGGATTCCTTCCTGTAAGTTTAAGTGGGTTCTGCAGTCTATTTTGAAATGGTTTTGAATAGAATGTATTTTGAAGATTACATTTTGATTATTTATTCTAGTGAGGGGTATCGCCACTAGTGACTTATGTTGCTTAATTATGATCCTGTATTAGGTACTTTGGATGCCAGGTACATTTTATCAGTTAGACTTTGCTACTACCAGTGGTAGGGAATGCTGCTTCTGAAGTATTCCAGATCCTCTTATTGTATAACAGGACTTGTGTGGCAGCAGATTTGGATGGTACTGGGCATTTGGCTTACAGCTTTGATTCCCATTAGGAGATACTTTTGAACGCGAGGAGGGAATGACATCAGAGAGCAGGAAATTCATAGTACAGTTTGTTCAGAAACCTGAATACGTGGTTTAGCTTAATCCCAGAGGAACTATTTCATAATTCTACCTAAAAAAAACCAAACAACAAACCACCCAACCAACCCCAAAAATATGTAAATTGATTCAGCTTAATCTTTGTAAATGTGGGAGACAAGGAAATTACTTCACAAGATGGAATTACAAAACTATCAAGATAATCATCAAGTTACGGTGATATGCAGGCACCTGCATCTAGACAGATACTTGGTAACTGCTGCATCTCTGTACATACCAAGGATGGGTGAGACGACGTGGGTGTAGGAAGTGGAAGGTCTTGACTGATGTCGTGAACATGTCACGAGAGCAGCGTTGCATTCCTAGATCCCTGTACAGTCAGTGCTCTTTCTGTCTGTCCCTGTTCTTCAGGTATGCTGATATACCAGATTTTAATAACCCAGATCAAATGCCAATGGTGGAGGTAACTGGAGAATGAAATAAATAGCAGTGACGTGATCGGTGCAGCTGGTAGGAGGCAGACTTTTAACTGATGTATTAGAGGCAGAGCAGAGATGAGATTTTGTTTCCAGCTTCCTGTACCACATTGATTGCTATTTATTTTTTCAAATGTTTTCTGTAAGATGTGTTTTTCTTTTGGGGATTGCAGATTCAATGCATTAAGTTTTTGGAGTGGGGATTGGTGTTTGCATTTTCCCCTAGTTCAAAAGCAGAGGAATAATTTGAAGCAATAGTGTGTTTGAATTGCAGCACACAAGTGGAACGGTACTTACTCTGTTTGACCCCCTCGGGACACTGCAGACTTCCCAGGCACTGCTGAGACAAAGGAGGATTCCTTCAACTTCAAAATATTTGTCTGTATGCACAGATATAATGGAAATATTTCCTGTCACTTCAGGGAATTTCTTATCTTGTACCTTCTGCTGCTGGAGCATTCCACAGGTGTTGGGTCAGAAACTGCTCCCAGGCAGATCTCAGCATCCAGCAAAGATACAGAACTGGACTGGTTTTGTGGAGTTTTGAAATGCTTTTGATATTCAAAGTATTCAGAATAATTTCTATGAATGTTGCTGCTTAAGTCTAGAAGCTAGCTTGAAAAAAGCATGGGTAACTAGCTCACCAGGGTAGCTCTTTTGAATTGAGCTCAAGCTTATTGATATTTTGAAATAACTGTTTGACGGGGGGGGGGGAAGTCTGTCTCTGAACACAACTTCAAGGTGGTTTTAATCTGCTTAGCGTAAGAGATTGAAACATCTTCAGTATATGTTTATTTTTCTTATTTTATTTTTCAAAAATACTGCTTATTTTGTGTTTACATCTATGAATCTGAATACATTTTTACCTGCGGAACAAAAGCCAAGGAATATGTTTTTTCATGAGACCTTGCCTTCTCTTTTTTTATATTTATTTCAATTGTGCTTTCATTAACGTAATATTTTGTTCCTAGTTCCTTTCATGTGGTAAAAGAAAGTGAACTTCTTGCGGGGAATGTTGAAGAACTTCTTATGTTCCTATAATTCACACAAAATTCATAGTCTCTGGTAGTAAAGACATTGCTTTGTGAATGCTTTGTCCCAGTTAAATGATGCTCACAAGGCTTGCATAAGCCTGGAGATTTTGTATGATTTTTTTTTTTAACATCCCTCTCATCTAGGATTGAGCAAGGTACAGCTGTGCCTTTAGTGACTGTCTTACATAAAGGCTGTGTAACTCCTATGGAGATGTGGCCATTTCCGTAAACCTGACTTCACAACTTGTAGCTGGGAATGAGCACTCAGTAAGTGCTCAGCAGACCTTTCACATGCTTCAGAGATTAAGCATCTTCTCCCCCTGCAGTGCTTGGGGATGCTGAGAATTGTAGTTGCCATCTTCCTGAGTATTTGTTTTGAAATACTTTTCATTGATTTATTTTTTTAATCTGATGATCACTGCCGTTAGCAGCTGGATTAGCAGATCCATCTTCAAGTTTATAAATTCTTGCTTTCTTGTAAAGTGTTTCTGTAGTGGTGCTCTCTGATCAGAAGTGACATTTAGGGATAAGTGGAATGGCTGGTAGCTGGAGGAGGCTTGTTTCTGTGTTTGTGCATAGTGTCTTTCTCTAACTTTTTAAGGATCTTCTTATTGAGCTACATTTTATAGAAGTAAGGCATAGTTAGTAATAATAGTTGCTAATAATAGTTGTTAAAGGACTTTGAACAAAAGGCAGGTATGCTTATTTTAAATAGAGCTTTAAAACAAAAGATAGTAAATGGGTATCTTTGTAGAAGATCTCATGTAAGAAAGAGGAAGAGAGATTTCCAAGGGGATCAAGAGCAATGCCTTAAAGTAAAGTGAGAGCCAATGGCAAAAAAACAAACAAACAACAACAAAAAAAGATCTCTTGGAGTTTCTGCATTACTTTGCACAAGGAGAAGCCTTTACTTAGGTGAGTGTTGAACATTAAAAGCTGTGCATAAGGTAATCTTTCTTAGCAGTGTTGTCGGCATTGCTTAGGGACAGAGCTGGCTCTAAGTAAAAGATGGGAACTAGAATAGGAAATAGTCAACAGTTGTTTTTTTTTTTAGGAAGCGAGTAAACTTGTTTGTAGGAAAAATTCGTTTTAAGTGGAAAAAAAGGAGTCTAAAGATTAATAGAAGGTTGAACTGTAGAAGAATGGAAGAAGGTAAAAATTACATGGTAGACTGTGCTTAACACACTGCAAAGAGCGTTTTTAAAGTTGCAGAATGAGATGTAGGAAGCGGGAGGATTATTTTAAGCATTGTTTTGATGGATGGAAATAGTCAGAAATGAAAAAGGATGAAGCTACTGGAGCAGCCAAGCAACTATTGAAACTAGTTTTGGAAAAAGGAATGAAAAAGGAAGGATGATTTTACAGAGTGATAGGTGAAAAGCAGTTAGCATCTTATTTTAGCTATGATTTCCAAATGTTAAAAGTGACAGGTTTGCTCTTCACGGAAGAGAACTGGAGCGAGTTGATTCTTGGGGAAAAACGTCTTGGAGAAAACTACTTGAATGAAAAGTGAAAGAAGAGATAAATGTAATTTGTAGCATAAAGCTTCTTTTTAGTGGTGCCATACAGTAATCAAAGCCCTTGGGCACAGCGTTTGTGAACAAGACTTGTTATTTAATGGAATATTTATATTAACATCTAATGACTTTCAAAGACAGAAGAATGAAGAGTTTTTACTTGGGGAAATGGCAGTTACTGAGTTTTTTTAAATCTTCACTGTTTTCATGATCAGCTCTTTGATCTCGATTATCTGTTTAATTATTCTTGTTGCTACTGTCTGATCAGAGGCTGCAGCTATTGAACCACATTAATCAGTGTTATTGATAACAATCCCGAGGAAGGCAACTGATCAATCAGCAGATGTTATTCAGTGTTAGAGTTTTGCTTACTGAATTGCTTCATTTTAGAAGCACCATCTAGTGGTTTGAACACAAGTGTGGAAACTAATAATTCTTCACTGTTTTATTCTAGCTCTGCAGCTGACTGAAGATAATTACCTGAAGTTGTATTGTTTCTTAGCCTTGATTTTTACTTGTATCTGAAAAAGAGAAGCAACAAACTATTGCAGTTGTCTGTTAAGGTAGTTGCTTGGCTGTTCTTAATTACCCTGTGATGGAAATACATACACATTGCAAAATTATTTTTGGTGTGGATTACCGTGAGCAGAGTCATGGTATATCAGATCAAAGGTCCATCTAGCGTGGTGTGATGCCTGGTGGTTATCTCTTTCTCTGTGTCCTGTAACAGATGCCTAGGGAAAAAAGGATGAGACGAATAGAAACTGATATTTCCCCTGGGCTTTCTTTTAAACTGATCATAGTCTGCAGCATAGGAGTTTGCTGAGCTGCAGATTGTACCCTTATAATACAATAGCTTGTGAACATAGTTCCTTAAAAATGTCTAATTAGTTTTCAGTTTATTTATTCTCCTGGTCTCTATAATGACTACTGGTTTCTCAGTGCTTAAACTTAGTTTCGCTTTAGTGAGGTAAGCATTTTCTTTATAAACTTTTTCAAGCAGCTATTGGTGTGACCTAATGCTGTCCCTTGTCCTGCAGACTACGTTTTGTTCTTCCTCTTGGAAACTTGATTTGGATGTTTAGCTTCTGTTCCTCTCTTCCTCCCGTGTGGTGGTACTTGTAAAAATGTAGAAAAAAAAAGACTTTTTAAAGATAACAGTGCATTATTCCTAGGTTATTTATAAGAATGGCAAACCAAAAAAAACTAAAACAAAACCACCAAAAGTAGCCTCTGTGTTGGATCACAGAAGAATATTTTCTTACTGAACTAATTGAAAAATAAACATTGCAAATACTTTTGACATGCTTCATTTAACTGCTTTAATAGTTATGATGATCTACTGCCATGGCAGTTGTGCTAGCAACATTCATTCAAATTTATTCGACATCCATTAAAACTGTTTTTAAATGATGTTAAAAATAAATTAATTGAAGTCTGAGTATGTTTGGCTCATTTTTAAAGACTGACCAGCCTTCATAGTGCATGTGAAAAAGCAAGTTTCTCAAGCTTGGTGGTTTTAATGGGAGGATGCTGCTAAACTGGAGTCTGTCTCACCTGTTCTCAGCTAATTGTTTTTCTTCATCTTAAAAGTACAAAATATTCCAACTCTTTATTGTATTTAAAATTACAAGCTGGGGATCATTGATATAGTGACCATGTGCCCCCTACTTGCATTCAGAAAGTGCACTACTGATTTCCTTGCTGGCTGAAGCTGCTGGATCCTGTAAACGTGAGCTATCCGTAAGTCAGCTAAAGCAGAGCACTTAACCCGTGTCTGATGGATAGCTCAGTGTAACAGAATACGGGTTTCCTTTGAGGCAGTGTCAGCTGCCTGCTGCTGGAAACCAGGTGAGTGACAAAAGTTGTAATGCATTTTATAGAGGCCTAGATTTAGGCTATAGGAAAGGAGTTTCTGGGAGGAGAGAGAATGTTTGGACAACTTAAAGATACAGCCTTCCTGTCTCAGCATACCTTGGTGCTGTAACTTGAAGGTCTTCCTCTTACGTATTTATTTTGATGATATGGGTTTGACTTATTACATCCTGTCTGTATTTCTGTTCTACCCTGCAGGCTGTAGGATTTTCTTGCTTGTCTCCCCAGTAGTCAGTGATTTTTTTAGCATTACTTTCTCAGGCCTCTAGCCTGGCAAGTCTTGATCTTTCTGATCCCATTGATGGTGCTTCTTACTCCGAATCCTCTACATTCACCAGCCTCTCCTCCCTGTAGTATTAATGCTTTTGATCCTGTTTAGGAATAAGATGCCCTGAAAAGATGATTGACAGGAACTGAATTATGGAAGAAAACAGGATTTTGCAGTGAGGCTATGGAGAAGCGTGGCAATCTACAGCAAGGGCAGTTGACCTCTGAGAGCATCATGTAGGGACTGCCTCTACTCTGCTCTGTCTTTGTAGGCCATACACTCATTTTTCTTTTCTCTTGCAGGGCCTCTATCCATACCTGATAGCTGTTCAGAGTGAGTAACTTAAGAGTGAGCATTGTGTCAGTTCCATGTACACCATGCTGGGTAAATGAATGAAAGGAATGGGGAAAAGGACACTGAAGGGGAGACTGGTGAAGAAGATGGGGTGGAGTAAAATGCTTGGCACAAAAATACAAGAAAAATAGAGGGAGGAAAAAGGGAGGATTATTCTCCCACTCTTGCAAAATGCCTGCTCTTTATTTTCAAATGAGACACAGGTTAATTTAAATTGGGGTGATGTTTATGCTGGAATGTGTTAATTCCTGCCATGGACTGGCACTTTGATCTCTGAGAATTATAGGTGGTTGCAGCTAAACTAACCGGATGCTCAGGGTGTTCTGCATTTCTGTTTTGTGTTCTTCTGATTCTCACCTTCCTTTGTAAACCTTTTAATGCAGAAAACATTTCCTGACATTCTGAAGTTCAGATGTTCAAAATCCCAGTTTGAGGTTACTGTTTCCTCCCATTAAGGGAGCTGAACACAAAAGGGATCCTGAATGTTTGTCTAAAAGTGACCTTTGGATATTTGTTAATCTAGAATCTTTTTTCAGGAATGATTTGGGCTCTCAAATCAACATCTCTTTCTCCAATTCTCCTTCTGTAAGCACCAATCTTCTGGCAGAAATTTCCCCTTGCTGTCTTAGTCCTGTTGCTGATGGTACGTACTTCCTGTGTGTACAGCGTACTTCCTGTAAAACCCTCCAAATCCTCTCAAAGCACTGTTACCTTTTACTTTACTTTCAAGATTCATATGTGGAGACTACCTGCACTGCTGAACGTAATATTTAAGTTTTTTCAAGTATTTTTTATAAAGCTAGACTAGTATACCTGATCTAGTTAGCCTTACAAAAATATCAACACAGTTGAAATGATGCCATTTTATGGAGCAAGATGAAAGGAAGCCTTTTTAGAATAAGGAAGTGTTAATATGTAAGGAGTAGAAAAAATTGTGAAGGGCAATCAAACAAATCTCATCTTGAACCAGTGATTCTGCTTTGTGTTTTAACAGATCTTGCATGTCCTCGCTGAGGTGCAAGAGATGAAGTGGAAGCAGTAATTGGGTTTTCCCGTGTCCCGTGGTGATGAGTGGTGCGTGGTCGTCCTTGGCCATGGTGGTTGTGGTTACACAAGTGTAGACTCTGTAGGGACATCGGTGCCACAGGTGAAAATGATTGCATTCTTGCAAGTGTGCCCACAGGCTCCATGGGGTGGTTGTAAAGACGTATTGAAGTTTTGCACTGGTGTTCTTTAAGTCTGTTTCTATCTGATATGTGTGCTTCTGGTGGCAAGTTTGGCCAGATCTGGAGGTCTGTTTTGAACACTATAGGTTAGCAGTGGGTTCTTTCAAGAAATGATCTTCCTGTGCACCTCATCTTACAATTTTTGTATAAAATGTGGCATAAGAATATTATGTCAAGATCAACAGCAAATATTTGGAAGAAGACAGGTTATTTGATATGCCTTATGTTAAAAAGTGCATATTGTTTACTGACAGGTGCTCACTAATGTAGTTGTTGATGTGTCTAATATTTTCTTTATATTGAAGTGATTATTGAGCATTTTCTTCAGAACTGATGTGTTCATGTTGAAGAGTTAAGATATCATGGGGTGTTTTGGAGGTATTTTATGGGAGGGTGTTGATTGTAGTTTTACTGTATTTCGATTTTTTTTTAACTTGTTTTGTCTAAGCAATTGATTCAGTATATTTGAGGAAAATAAATTACATACAGAGCAAACAATCAATTTTCAGTAAGACTGGTTTTTGATTTTGTGGGGTTTTCTTGTTTTTTTTTAATTTGATGTTAGGTTTTTCAGGTGTTTTATTGGTGTGGTTTTTTTTTTAATAGGCTGTATCATACCTCTGTGTCCAAAAGTTTTGTTTACTGTTTGCAATGGCTTCTCCTTCCCCAACAAAGACATTTCTTTTCTCTAGAATTTTTTTTGGGGGGGCTTGTACGTAATTTCAGACTTGCTACAAGTTTTTTTTGCCCTCTTGATGTCAGTCTGGATACTTGACGAATGCTGTACCTGGTAGTAGTGGTGACAGCAGGAAGACAGATACTGAAGTAGAGAGGCAGTAGATTGGTTTTTTTTCCCTTCACTTCTCTCACTACAACAGGCAAGGAAGTGAGTTGGTTGTTTTTAAAGGTATATTTTGTCAATTAATAGGTCACAGTTTTTCCTTTGACAGTTTGTTTAAATAAGCCTTAGCTTTAGGCTGTATTGGTTTTTCAGCTGATTTCTTCTTTTCCTATTGAACTTTGAGAGTTAATATTTGGCACTTTTATAGCAGACAGTGCTGTGTGTAGTTAATAACAAGAAACCACTCAGTTAATGTTAAAATACTCATACCTCTGAATTTTAAAGTATTTTTAGATATATAACTGGAATGCAACTTTTAAAAAAAATGAAT
The DNA here is from genome assembly GCF_000695765.1 of Mesitornis unicolor. Classification (NCBI taxonomy): domain Eukaryota; kingdom Metazoa; phylum Chordata; class Aves; order Mesitornithiformes; family Mesitornithidae; genus Mesitornis; species Mesitornis unicolor. The sequence continues at coordinate 9,887 of NW_010199161.1, forward strand.
GCATCTTTAAAAAGCCATGGTATACTTTTCAGTATAAAAAAATTAAAATAATTTCTTACTCTACATTAGAAATGTTGTTAAATTCTTGATTTAATATATCAGTCTATAGGTGCATATATATACACATAACATCAGAACAGTAGATCATAGGTAACAGATAAATGTAGGTGAATTGAAGGTGCTTTTGTTTCCTACATGAAACAATGAGGTATTGCATTGTTTAAATTCAACTGACTTATAGGTGCTTTCTGGTTAGTTTAGAAAAAATGTTTATCTGATAGGTATTAATTCATGCTTTTTGAGGAGAAAAAAAAAAGACCTCTGTAAGACTAATACATAACTCTTCATGAGTGCTCCTGAAGCGTTAATAGGTGACAGCCTTTCTCCTGGATACATTAGTTTTAATACAAGAAAGCTAAGCACAATTTCTGCTTAAGCCCAGAGTATTTTTGTTATCAGTCAGGTTAAGCACTGAAATGCTGTGAAGTTGGTTCCAGCTCTTTTTGGAGTTCTTTCTGTCTCTGTCTATATTTATCTGTGTGTGCCTGCATGTTGTGTGAGGTCCAAAACTTGTGTATCATCTGTGCATCTTTCAAATGCAAACAGCCATTCTTCCTAGCTTTCCAATGGGGGACTGAGGCATGAAGGTGAGATTAGGTTATTCAGTGCCCTTAAATGCAAGCCAATAGCCAAACTAACCAGAAAAGCTTAATTTAATGGTTTCTTAACTGTTTAATTCCTTATTTGCAATTTCTCCCTGTCCACTACTTTATATGAGATTATTTTCCCTTTTAGGTTATCCTGCAATAACATTTTACAGCTGAAGCAGCAGACCAGATTGTATGTACTTTGCTATTCAAAGACTGGAGTGTAACTTACTGTTGCCATATGTTAAGATTCACTGTCCAACTCCTGCTTACAAATGAGAACATATGGGAGATAGGTAATGGTGATTTTCAGCTGTTAATTAGTCATGTTTAAACCAATGCTTCACTAACCATGCCTCCAGTCAGTTCTGTCTTTCTCATCTCCCCCTGTGGTAAAATCACTGGTGTATGTTGACATGCAAAGCTTCTGAGGGGAAAAAAGGGTTTCCTTCTACTGAAATGCTTCTGTAACTTGGAGGGTGGCATGTTTTCTAAGTCAATAGTCCCAAGTGCAAAGTACAGAAAATCCGTTTCATTGAGGTGGGGTATTTTGCTTACATGTTACGTTTGGTCTGTGTAAAATAAAGTTGATGATGTGATAAATGCTGCATAATAAAATAGGAATTAGAAGTGTCTCTCAGTCACTGGCATCAGTGATGTATAGGTTTTACAATGTTGGATAAAAGTTTTATCAGTAGTGACTGAACTTAACCTTTGAACCTGTTCACTGCAAACTCTTATAGAATATGAGTGTGTTTCACAGTTACTCTGTTACTATATACTGTTTATGACTCCCTTCTTTTACTGCTTATTAGGCAACTTTTCTATCATAATGACCTAAATCTTCTGTAAAGAACTGTAAGATCTGGTCAAAAGTAATAGCACGGTAGTGATTGCTTTGGAGCAGAGGAAGACATCCTTTGTTTTCTCCAGCATTCATAATATGACTCCTATCAAGAATTTTTGTGCATTCCCCTTGTGAATTTTAAGTCAACCAAGACAGTGCAGAAAGTGCAGAAATGCTGCCAGTGCACTGCTGGTGCTTCCACTTACGGCCATGTACTCCTGCTGTTAGTATTGGAAACTGTGGCCATGTTTTGCATTGGATCAGCTTTCTAACATGGGTGGAAACATATTTGCTTTGTTTCTATACTTTTGCAGATTTAGATGTCAGCTTAATCAGGGAGAGGGACAGCATGAGGTCCTCTTTTGGTGGCAGCATGGTCTTTATGTGACCTTGAACCAACTACAGAGTTGCCTTCAGTGTCTTTAGTGCTTGTGTTTTACGATGTATTCATAATATAAATACCAGTAAAATGAAACATAACGCAAATTGCACCTATTCTATTGTTTTTTCCCTTTGTATGAAAGATGTTAATTCCTGTAATGCAGAGAGCAGTCTAAAACCCAGGTGAAGTCACGTGGGACTAAGTGTTGGACCTCTGATTCAATTCGTTACTGTAAAACAGACTCACCCGAAGTTATTTTTAGGTGACATTAAGATGCAGACCTTGTATAAAATGTTAATGCGAGTAATCTTGCACATATAGCATTTGCTGGAAGCAAAACTCTGCAGTAGGGTGAGGCAAGACAGTGAGCTGTGTGAATGATAGGATTTTCAATCCTGAACTGCTTGGTGCTGTGAGCTAGCTGTTCTTTCCAAAAAGAGTTCTGAAGGTACTTGGTTAATGCTGTGTTGTGTGTGGCTTATCTGTTCTGTTTCAAGTTCAATATGTGTTGTCAAACCTGGAACTTGCTAATTCGGAGTTTGGAGCCAGTAAAAGTGAAGGATCAGCTAATTATACTATTTTGATGTTTAAAAAAAATTCTAAGCCTTTTAAAGCTTTTCCTCTACTTAATTTTCAGCAGCTGGCTCAGAATTAGGATATTTAAATGGCAGTACTGTCAGATGAAGTAACAATTTTCACTGTGTAGTTACTGGAATGAGATTGAAAAAAAAACCAAACCGAACCAACTTGTAAGAAATGTGAGTACAGATTCTTGTTAAATTTCATTTTAGCTGAAAGAAGAGTGTTTTGGGTTTTTTAATCTGCATTTTGTTTACTTGAAAGCCAGCAAGCAAAACTTTGATGCTGCTAAATAGAAAAGTAAGATCTGGAATACACAAATTTTTGGATTTTGTGGATTCCTGTTCTGCTCCCCCAGCCCCTTAAGAGCAAAGCACTATCGGCACAAGTTCCTGCATCCTGCACTGAGAGCACTTTATAGTGGTGCTGAGTAGTCACAAAAAGAGCTGAAAGCTTTGCTGTTTTTGAGGAGCTACTCTTAAAGCAGCAGCAGTTTCTTCTGGGGAGGTTATTTACTTAAGCAACTTAGGAGCAATATGGATAGATTACAGTATGTGTTCCCATAGCTGTGTGCCCTCTTTCCCCACTCCCCTGTCCATTAGATCGATGTGGAGCCATTAGATAATTCACATCTTAGGTGCAGGAAAAAGACAATGTTATGGAGAAGTGCTGCCTTCCTAGATGTTATTCCCACTCAGAACACTGTTGGGGCAGGAAAATAGCTTTTTGTGATTCATGTCACCGTTCTCTCTGGATAAAACAAGGTGTTAGGGGACATCTATTTTTAACCTGCCATCCAAATTATTTCCAAATTCTGATTACTTCTGAAAAATCAGTGAGTGATTTGCTGAGGAATGAGGGGATTGAATAGAAACTATCTATAAGTAGTGTTTGAGCACCCTCTGCAGCCTCATAATAATATTTAAATGAGCTTTGTGGATTTCTGGTGATAGATTAATGGTATGAATATCCAAAAAGAAAAATTAGGTATCCAGGTGCTTTATGTTGCTCTACAGGCCCATCAAAGTACAATGGTAGATCCTTAGGGAAAAGAATTAATTAGCATGTTGTAGTCCACTTGTGTCTATCATCCCACTGTACCTCTCCTGAAAAGAAAACTCTCAGCAGTTGATGTAGGTTCATTGAAGTTCAGGCTGAAAAGTAAAGAATAGCATGTCCAATGGGGATTGCGTGAGAATTAGTTTTGTATGATAGGCAAATTATAATGCTGTTTAATAAACTGGAGAGAAAAGCTTAAGAAGGATTCCCCTTTTGAACTGCCAGTTTACTGCTTCATGATCACAAGTTTCCAGGGTTTGGTAACCTGTGAGTCATTTGAGGGCTCCATGTTCAATGACAGCCTAATCACTGGTGTCATGCTGGGACACGGGTTGAGGTCAGGTTGGGAAAGTGTGTGGCCAAGTGTATATGCAATGCTGTGGGCTTTTTGCAAACATCTGGGTTTCTTCTAAGGTGCTGTGGAACACCCTGACCTTTCTTGATTTCTGGGCCACACGAGGTTGCAGAATAATGTGTTGTAATGCATTCAAGACTGCACAGCTGAGCCATGAACAGCTTGTGATTAGTTTTCACAGGTGAATGCTGTTCTTAACATACAACTGTATTTTTTTTCTGTAGTGTCTTTTTTAAATCAATGACACTGTGTGTATACCAGTGTCACGTCAAGCCGCCGCCTTTGTGTTTCTTCAGTGTCTTTACATGATTCGTGCAGAATATTGTTATGGTAACTAATGACAACTAATGAAGCACATGGGAATTTTTTCTGCTGTGCCTGTGTATAACTGCCTGCCTTTGGGTGACACTGTTATATCAGAGCTTTCTGTACATCACAGATGGTTTTGCAGCTGTTCAAAAATGATGGAATTGTAGAAAGGAGGAAGTTGGAAGGGACCTGTGGAGACTGTCTAGTCCATCCCCCCTGGTTTCTCAGGACCATGTCTAGTCAGGTTTTAAATGCCTCCGAAGATGGACACTTCACAACCTTTCTGGCCAACTTACTTCTATAGGTTGTGTTTTTTGAAACCTCCTATTTGTGTTTCTTTTCTGCTCCTTCTCTAGTTTGAGATGTAGATCTTCTATAAAGCTTGATAGGCAGGGCCTCAACTAAGACGGCAAGAGTGCAGCATGGACTAGACTGCACATCTATGGTAGCTTACATGTGATCTTGTCTTTCTTGGTGTTATGACATTGGCTTGCATTCGGTTGATGATATGTTGTAATTAGCCGATCCTTCTTTGCATTCCTTATTCATTAGAACCTGGTCTTCATGAGTACTTTGCACTTGGCAGTTTTGTAGAGTCATGGCATTGTTTTTTGTAGAGTCACGGTACTGTTCTTTGGATCATGTCTGTTAAGATTGAATTTGATGTGATGATGTAGTTGACCCAATCTAACAGTGCACTGCGACCATTTCTCACCCTCTGCCTTGTTCCCGCTGCTTCCCCAGCTTTGCCTTTGGCATTTGTTGGAGCTCTTGCTGAGCTGACTCAGACTCGAAGAAAACAGTTTGGGGATGTGTAAGGAGAAGTGAACTGACCTCTTTTCCACACTCCTTCCTGTCTTTTGGAAAGCTGCTTTTTTTTGTTCCCATATTTGCTGATTAAATCAGTTTGACAGTGAAAGGCCAGATCAGCTGTAGTCATGCAGGAACTAAATAGCAGCCAGCCAGGTACGCAGGAATGAGGGAGGAGGATTCAGAGAAGTGAGATTACTCTTTTGGCAACATCAAGTCATTAATGTTCATCGGTGAAATTGAGCCAGTTTATTCAAATGTAAATTCTTTTTCTGCTTTCCAAAGGATTTTTCATGCCTTAATGCAGTTCATGTATAAGTGGACTATATCCACACTTCATTTTTTAAAGTTGTATAGAACTGAGCTCACAACAGCACTTGAAACGTACTTGGATTTTAACAGCAAATAGTCTATACTTTACAGTTACACAAGTAGTTAAACAGTCTTTATCTCAGGGCAACTTTATCTACTTTGTGTTCCTTTGGTTTGTTAATACAAATGTCACGTGGATCAGTGTGAAGAGTTTTAGTGAGGTAAAGATTTTCTCTCTTCACTAGACCACTCTTGTGGTAGAAGGGAATTAAACTGTCTTCTGTCCTTAATGGAAGAAAATAATGTTGGTAGTGTATTAACTTACTGTCCTTTCCAAGCTTACAAATTTCTGCTTTGTGTGTCTCCCCCCCATATCTTTCGAAGCTTCTCTGATTCATTCTTACTTCCTCATCTCAATAAGAGGGTTTTTTTACTTCTATTCTTGGTCCTCTTAGTGCTCTCAACTCTTCTATGAGGAGGTCTTTAGCTCATTCCTTAAGTATTCAAAGGGAAATTTTATTTTGTGCTACTAATATGAGTAACGTTTAGTTTTAAACAATATATTTGATAGATGTGTTTATTTCAGTACCAGGAATGCACCTTTTTCAGGACTTTGAGCTTCTCGTTAGAGGCATCTTGTTAGTACTCTTCTATTGTATTGGAGAAATTAACATTTCCAAGCCTCTGAGTTCATGAACTTCTTATAAAGCACAATTAAAACCTTCACATTCTTCCATATTGAATGAGATTTGCCTCAGGCCAAAAGCAGAAGATGAACGAAGATCTGAGAGATACCCTAAATATACATGAAATAACAAAATCTATTGAATGAGGCTGTAAAATTTATATATATATATAT
>NW_010199162.1:0-2918 GCF_000695765.1 Mesitornis unicolor
TATATATAACATATACGTGTGTGTATATATAATATATCTATACATAAATATATATACTATCACATCAGCACCACGCCGTTTCCTTCCTGTCCTGTCTGCGCCTGCCTCTCTCCAGAATCTCCCAAAATAACGTGAAGCCCAACTCCAGTTTTTCACAACGGGCCCATTTCCGTTTAGAAAGTGAATTTCTTTTCAAATGTCGAAGTTGTTTCTGTGAAATGAAAACATGAGAATCTAGCCTTTCATAAATATTTTCTCCTGCTCAGCTCACCGCCCCCTAACGCTGCCGTGGGAAATGCTCCGCTCTCTGAAATTATTTTATTTTTAATTCTTTTTCTGTTGAGAGAGAGAGAAATTTGAATTTATTTTCTTAAGAACTAAGTAATCTGCTTTTTGTCAAGCGAAGTCTTCATCATCCCATTGGCACACCCTTCTTTCTGTGCTCCTGTTTGTAAAATCCTGGCTTCGTTTTCCATCTCACATCCCAAGCATGAACGTGCTTTTCACTCCATTGCTGAGGCACCATTCAAACTTCTCTTGTTTCCTCCCAGTTTTGGCTTCTGCAGTGTGGTTTTCTTGGAGTTTTTCCCCATTACTTTTGATAATAGTTTAAATTTGTCTGGATTTGATTAAATTTGGTGCAGTTGTAACACTTGGGGTGCACTTGAGGGACCTCTTACAGTTAGGGCTCTGTGACCAAACTGCTCAGGAGCTGGATATTGCCATGAAAGGACACAGTTCTATTTCTTCTCTTTAGAAAACTTTTAAAAACCCCTTAATTTATTTTAGTAGTATCTGTGAGGAATCACAATCCCTTTGCTTTATGAACTGTTTATGTTCTGGTGCAGGGAGTTGTCACAGCTTCTGCCACCGAGTTAACTAAACATTTAGGGCAGTTTTTGGCACAACGTGGCTGACCTGGTGTTATAAAGAACAAAATCTAACTCTGAAGATACTCGTTTTAGTAGAATTACTGAATTTTGCATGCTATGTAGGAAGAAAATCCCACCGTATTCTGATGTGACCGTGCAGTTTTGAAGTGTTCTGACGCCAGCCCCTGTTTTAATTCATAATCAACACTGGTGGCGTATTTCCCAGAAACATTAAGTTTGGAAGTAGTGATGCTAAGAGTTTTAATTCCTCAGACCCGAAATCATTTGCCTCATCTCAGAATGTACCAAAGTGTAATTTAATTGTGTTTTCATTGAGATCTTTTTGCATGCTTTGGCTCTAAATGGCTTTTTCAATTTATTTTGTCCAACCCTTTATTTTTTGTTAATTATTATTTTGGCTTAATTTCTTTTAGAAACATGTCATTCAGGTTTATCAAAAGGTAGGATTTATTTCTATTTAAAAAAAAAACCAACCCCACAACAGTGGCTCCTGCAATTAACAACCGATTTGGCTTTCCTAGCCTTGGTTTCCTGGAAACTAAACTTACTGCTGAGAACTAAATCCTTGCTCTCTCGAGAGGAAAGCGTAGCGTAAATCCATTAACTCGTGGCAATACTTGAGAGCCCGTGGCACCCAAATAACCAGACGCTGAGCATGCCTCATGAATTCCTCTTCCTCTGATAGAGTCGGTAGCATCCGTTTAATCCTGTTCTCTGTACTAATACACTGAGCATGCTTGCGTTTGAGGAATGAGGTGTGTGATAACAGTGCTGAAAATGTAACCACAGAATAAGGGTGCGAGCAGAGCAAGGTAAGTGGTGCTAAATTTACATCTTCTGCGTTTGTCTTCCGGTGTTTCGTTTTTAAAAGAGCGGGTTTGAAGTGGTGTCTGCAGATGACACAGCAGAAGGCGATGGCGAATCTCACATTTTTCTGTGGAAGACTGAATGAAGATGCAATGGCTGCGTATTGGTTGATTTCTTGTAACACGAGGTGCATCTGCTGAGGTGAACCGCAGCTCGAGTGCGAGCGGAGCACAGCAATTGTAAACTAAAAGCATAACCTCTATGCAAATGTCTTAACAAAAGGGAAAAGCTCAGACGTCTGATTCGCATCTCAAGCCCAAAGGATTGAATTTAGCTTTGTGATTTGGGAATAAATCAATCTGCTTCGTATCTTGTTAATCCATTGCAACTCAGGACGGTTGGTTTATCCCGTTTTGATCCGCAGGTAAATTTTCCAGGAGAATTTGGTAACACTCATTAGTTGTCTCACATCTCAGAGCTTTTCAAAGGCTGCTGCTTTCCATTCCCAACCGCTGATCACAAATTAGGGAGGTGCGGCCAGAAACCAGGCCTCTGCTTTAACTTCCAAAATGCAATGTCATTTGGAGCTTGTCAGACCATTGCAAAGAGATACTAAGATTAGGGAGACCCGAAATGTGTAAATTGCTGCCTAAATTTGGGGTTATGATGTCAGAAATTAGTAAATCCCATGTGATAATGGGGTGAATAAAGCACAGCCTCTGCAGCTGGAGGTGTAGAAGTTTGTCACACTGCTGCTCTGAAGAGCAGTGGCAAATGCTAGTGTCAGTATAGCTTTAAAGGAGAAGGTTACTGCTCAAATTGGAGACTTAGAAAGAGAATTCTTTAATAATTTTTTTAAAATTTTCCTTTGACTTTTGGCCAGGAATCTCGGGCTATTGGAGAAATAGCAGCTACAGCTTCCATGAATATTTCTTTTTCAATAAGAGCTTGGCCAAGTCTTACACCACCTACACAGGTCCCTCCATGCCTGATCTCTATGTAGGTACCAAGTTACATTGAAAATACTGGGGTTTGGGGCAATTTCTTCTCGCTTTCTGTGCTGTGAACTCCCCATAGCACAGACATGGAGTACTGCAACTTCGTGCTGTGGAGCTGAATGAAAGCACAGCATCAGCCTTTAGAACTGCTCAGGTCTGAGATTGTGCTTGGTACAGAGGTGTTAAATAAATAATAATAGATTTTATATATATATATATA
>NW_010199163.1:0-8831 GCF_000695765.1 Mesitornis unicolor
GACTGTCGTGTGTTTACTTGCACTGCAGTCAAGGTATTTCACATTTTTGTAGAATAATGTTTCATACTGAGGCTGCTCGGGATTCATTGCAGAGAATTCTTTTTATATTTGAAAAAAAAATCCTAAATAAGATGCACTGAAAAGTTTTACTGTGACCCTGTGTAGAAATAATTAGTGTATTTTTTCAGGCAACCTTAAATTCGCACAACCTCTCTTACGATTTACTAAAATGAGCTGGAAGATTATATCAAGTCCTATAGAAATTATCCATGCAAATCTGTCTATAGCAGCATGGATCAATTACAAAAATTTGGTGACCTATCCACAGTTAACAGTGTGAAAAAAGTCTTGATGATCGCTGAATAATTAATAAATAGGAGAAAATTTATCGTTTGATTTAAGATATTCCCTAAGCAGATAAAGCAGCTACATTTGTGTGATAAATTATTCTTTACGAATAATTTGCTGAGCACTAATTAGATGTGATAAGAGTAACGTGCTGCTGGGGGAAGAGATGGATGACTCTCAGACTATCATCATCTTTTCCACCTATATATAAATACATACAGATATGCATACAGATACGTGACCAAACAGGATTCAGATGCTGTACATTTTTGCTCATGTTTAACTTTTTCAGGCAGCAAAAATCTAACTCGCAGCACCACTACCAAAAGCTCAGCTCACAAGTTTTACAGGTGTCAATGCCTGGTGCTGCCCAGCAGGACACACACAGGAGTGCAATGCTGTGGATTTACTTTACAGAAAAAAAGGCTATTTATCACAGGAAAAAAAAATATGAAAAAATCAATCCTTACTATAACTAACTATTTAATATTACATAATGTTTCAACTTGACAGCTGTACTTGAATGGTCTTAGAGGTCTTTTTCAACCTTAATGATTCTATGATTCTAACTCTGGTAACAATCAAAAGCCCCAACCAAGTCCCAGGCCCCAGTGAGAAAGAGACTGTGAAATATGTCTTGATCACTACACTTAAGAAACAAAAATCTATTTATCTATCAGGAAAAGGAAACAATACAAATTAGCCAGCATAAATACATGCACACCAGCTTCCTTCTAGGCTATCCAAACTGTAGGTGGAAGCTATTGTGATAAAGCAGCAGGCAGGTTGGTTCATCTGCTGTACTGCTCAGGAACCAGTTCCCTGCAGCTTTGTGAAAGCGTGTGTCTCAAAACGCTTACAACTTACTGACAGGTCTTCCTATCCTTTCCCTTAAGCATCTTCACCCAGCTGTGTTTCCAACTTAGCCCTTCTCCAAAGGAAGTCTGTCAGGGATGTGTACACCAATACCATCAAAACTTGGAAACCTGGGAACATTCCAGCTCTGTGCAGGTACACATGACCTACTCATTAAACCTATTGGCTTGCTGGGCAGCGAGCCGAGCACCAGCCCGCTGCATCCTTGCAGCAATGAAAAACAACGGTATTTGGGCTCCCTAAAGGAGTAAGCAGCACAGGCAGCAAATGGAGGGCAGGGCTTGTCAGTCTCTACTTGGCACTTGTTAGACCTGATCAGAAATACTGTGTCCGAGTGTAGACCCCTCAATACAAGAAAGACACTGACAAACTGGAGAAAGTTCAGAGGAGAGCACTGAGATGGGTGGTGATGGGAGCACTTGCCCTGGAAGCACAAGCTGCAGGGCCAAGGCATTTTCAGCCTGGAGCAGACATGGCTTCAAGGGCACTTGATTGCAGCCCCCAGTATCCCATAGGGAGGGGATGGAAGAGATGGAGCTGATTTCTTAACAGAGGAGAACGAGAGACAAAGGACATAAATCAAAACAGGAAATTCCTGATGGATGTTAGGAAGAACGTTTTCCCCCTGAGTACAGCCAAGCAGCAGAGCAGGTTGTGGAGAGAGGCTGTTGTCATGGTTTATACAATTGCTCTATCACCCAGTACCTCCTCCCCACCAGGTAAGGGGGAGTCAGGAAGAGGAAAGGAGATTTGTGGGTTGAAATGGAAATATATTTAATAAAATAAAATAATAATCAACTAATATTAATAAGTTATAAAATACACAGAGTTATACTCAGCTAATATCATGGAGGAGTAAGCCTTGGGGGTAGGACCATAAACAAGTTCTTCTCAAGATGTCAGCCACAGAAAAGGGAGGAAAAAGGAGCAGAAGAGAGAAAGAGAAGGGCCATCCCCAGCAAACTCCCCAATTTACAGTGAATGTGACATTTATGGTATGAATAGTATTACAGCACTTGTTTATCTTAAGACTGCTGAAGACCTTGAGCACTGTGGCAACCTGCATACTAATATTAGCTGAAACCTGTAACAAAATTTTTATCAACTTCGTTCCCATGAAAAAGAGTGTTGTAGTCCTTACAAAATTGCAGTTTTCTTTAACATAAAACTGACTTTAAAATTCTGTCCCAGTAAACCAGAACAGTTGTGCAGTCTTGACCTGTAGAGATTTTCAAGACAATCTGGTCTGATCTCATGTCTGACCCTCCTTTAAGCAAGAGATTTGACCTGAGACCTCCCTAGGTCCCTTCCAGCCTGAATGATTCAGTGATTCAGATACTGTTTGTTGCTATGGAAGTCATATGTCTAGCTTCTGAAATTATGTAAGGTGACCTATCAATTCTTCTGTATACAAGGAAGATGTTCCAAGCTCCAGTGATTCATTTGCTGGTCTATCTCCTTATTAATACTTCACGTATAGGCAATATATGCCTCTTTGTTTACTAATCACATTTATCTATGTTACCTAGATGGCTTCTGCTTGGAGGCGAAACATGTCATCCTTAGTATTTTCATCTGACACAAAATACTTAGAAGTATTTTCAAATAACTAACTAGATCAATATATGCAAAATAAAGGGATATTTGTGCACCTGTGAATATAAGCAAGCTGAAGTCTGGTTGGAAAACGTTCAGAAGATGTTAGCAGATGGACTTTTATCCAGGAAAATAGACAAAACTGGTGATTATTACAGTGATACTCCCAAATTCTCACTATGATAGTTATGTTTAAATTTCAGAATTCCTATACCATAGCATACTATAATATCAAGGTGGTTGACTGTTGAGCAGGTTTCTCTCCTATATTGATCCCTGGGTCACTTCAATATAAATGTCTGCTACAACTCATTTCTGATAATAACATGCATTTTGTGAAAACAAATGGACAGGGTTAGGATATGTGTAAATCTCTTAAGGACCAAACTCAGATGTTTATATTCCTGTGATTTCCATGAGTACTAGATCTGTAAGTATCTGTCCAAGCAGCAATCTAGGTTTAATAATTATATATACCTTCAGTAGCAGATGCAAACCATCATGCTGAGAACCAGAAAAGATCAATAATTATAGATCATATCTCAAAAGGTACAAAACTTACTTTAAATGTGTAATCTGAAAAATCTGTACAACTGGCTGGCCTTTTCTTTGCTGTCTTCTCCACAAGTTCGTATCACAGACTGAGAGGAGTTCTTAGCTTTGCTTCAGACATGAGTGAAACCCATTTTTCTTTTTTTCACATAGAAGATGTCAGTCTTATGTATCTGATTTCAAGAGCTGGAACTTCAAAAAGAAAGAAGATAAAACATTTTAAAACCTGCATTTGAAAAATAACAGTTAAGAGCAAATTTTTGTACCTTGATAAGAACTAGTGATGCATTATCAACAGAAGCCGTAAACAACTCCACATCTTTTGTGCATGAAGAAAAACAGAAAAAAGGCATGCTATGTAGCTGACTTCTTGTAGGAAATTTTTTCCACACACAAACAGAAAACCTGTAAATGAATCAGCTTGTGGGTCATCTGGTTCCAGCAGCACGCACAAGAATATGCAGCCAAAAACTGAGGAAGGAAAATCTATTTTCCTCATAATCGCAGCACTGAAATAAATAAATGTCTTAGTTCTGCTAAGAAATTGAGAGTGATTAAAAACATGGTAATGTTCCATTCTCCAGTTCCTACTCCATACCACCAACCATAGTGGTATACTATTATGGCTGTAACATTTTCCTTAACATTTTATTGATAGTTTTATTTTTGTTAAACATTGAATCAGAGAATCACAGAATGTTAGGAGTTAGAAGGGACCTCGAAAGCTCATCCAGTCCAACCCCCCTGCCAGAGCAGGATCACCCAGATCAGGTCACACAGGAATGCATCCAGGTGGGTTTTGAATGCCTCCAGAGAAGAAGACTCCACAACCTCTCTGGGCAGCCTGTTCAGTGCTCTGTCACCCTCACAGTAAAAAAGTTTTTCCTCATGTTCAGATTGAACCTCCTATGCTCCAGCTTGCACCCATTGCCCCTTGTCCTGTCATTGGACATCACAGAGGAGAGCCTGGCTCCTTCCTCCTGACACTCGCCCTTTACAAATTTATAAACATGAATGAGGTCACTCCTCAGCCTCCTCTTCTCCAAGCTAAAGAGACCCAGCTCCCTCAGTCACTCCTCATAAGGAAGATGCTCCACTCCCTCAGTCATCTTTGTGGCTCTGCACTGGACTTTTTCAAGCAATTCCCTGTCCTTCTTGAACTGAGGGGCCCAGAACTGGACACAGTATTCAAAATGTGGTCTCACCAGGGCAGAGTGGAGGGGGAGGAGAACCTCTCTCCACCTACAACCACACCCCTTCTGATACACCCCAGGATGCCATTGGCCTTCTTGGCTGCAAGGGGACATTGCTGGCTCATGGTCATCCTGCTGTCCACCAACACCCCCAGGTCCCTTTCTGCTGAGCTCCTCCCCAACAGGCCAGTCCCCAACCTATACTGGTACATGGGGTTGTTCTTTCCCAGATGCAAGACTCTACACTTGCCCTTGTTTATTTTCATTAAATTTCTCCCCACCCAACTCTCCAGCCTGTCCAGGTCTCCTGAATGGCAGCACAGCCTTCTGGAGTGTCAGCCACTCCTCCCACTTGCTGACAGTGCCCTCTGTTCCCTCGTCCAGGTTGTTGATGAATATATTGAATAGTGCTGGTCCCAGTACCGACCCCTTGGGGACTCCACTAGGTACAGGCCTATTGACCAAGCTAAAACCAAAGAGCAAATGAAACATTCAACCATCTGAGTAAAATGCACAATGAGAATCAAAATCAGTGACTGACTGAAGAGAGACTGCTATTCAATGCCCACCACTTAACTCAAATTAACCTGAAGAAACTTGCATGCTCTCCTAGCAAAATCTTAACTATTTATTATGTTTACATCACTTCAGCTGAGAAACAAGGTACAACACAATAGGTATGTGTCTAATACTAACTGGGCAAGAAGATAGATGGTCAATTTGGGCATCAAGAATCTCACCAATTCAAGAGAAAGGTCACCAGTTTCACGTGTTTTTTTCTGAAGAAAATAGTTCTGCCACTGTCTCACTGAAATGTAAGTCATACAGGCTGCCTCTCTGGATTGTTACTAGAATAGATAGAGAAAGCAAGGATCTATGGGTTCCCTGCTCATCCTGCTCTTTCAGTTATACTCTTGCCACCTCCATTAAGCAGTGTTAGTTCAGGAAGAACTCATTACTTTCGCTGTTTAGCTGTATCTTCTCAACCAGGGCTGATATATATTATAATAAGCATCTCTGGCCCCAGCTGGAGACCATTCTGTGTATTTTACATCTCCTGTCATTTTTACTACAGGTGGGACATAGGTCAGCATAAGCAGGAACAGGAGTTTTGAAGAGATTCTATGAAGTGCTATTGAGATGCATTATATACAACATACATACAATTGTTGGTACAGAAGCAGTTTGGTGGTAGGTTCTGAGATCCAAGTGCTTTCTCTATTGCCCATCTAAATCTTACAAAAAAGAGCATTTTCTTTTTTGATAAAATTCCTAATTTTAAAATAAGTTGACAGATGTTACAAACAGCAGCAAATACACTACATGGCAGCAATACAATATTAGGGGGCGATGTGCTTTTATTCAAAGCAAGGATTGGAGCAACTCATTAATAAGAATAGAAAGTCACTGTAAGAAAACTTATTTACAAATGTAAAGATAGACAGCATCAGTGGTTTACTGCTGTTCTGATTAGGAGTGCCAGATACTCCAATAATACCACTCAGGATGTTTTATCACGGCAGATGGCTTTATAAGTGCTCAGTGTGAGCCTGAAGTGGACTCTCAGTCATTTCATAACATTCTTTTTGTAATGCATCTTCATCTTCTTGTTCAGATAATGAGACATAAAATAGCAATAGGGTTTCAATGAATAGCAGGAGGATAACTTCAGGTTAAATTTATTTACTAGATGAGACATGTAAAACCCACCTGCTTTTCATCAAGTATTCTATTTAAAGCCTAAATTATAGGATTCTTCTCTACAGCACACTCCAGACAGTACAGACAACAAACAATAAGGTAGGCTGGAGGCTACACCAGCCAGACTGTCAGGCTTGGCTGCTCTGCCAGGTCAATGGCAGTAAAAGCTTTTTTTCCCTTCTGTCAAAAACCTCTCCTTGACCACTTGATCTTTTCCCCCTGTGCTTTCCCTGGAGAGGGTAATGCTTTGTGTCTCCCTCCCTGTACATAAGCACACATCACATATGAAACTACATGTCCTGTACTGCGGAGATTGAAGAGAAAAGACTTTTGACCCAATCCAGTTAAATCTTACGCACGTGCTTGTTGACTCTGCTCAGAGATGGGATCACTTTCAAGTCAACAGCACTACTCATGGACACATTTAAGCTAATTGGTAAGCTTTTGTTGCATCAAAAGCCTTCAGAGCTGTCAATTTTGATGGGGAACCAATAAATAGGATTGTGGGAAGACAGGACGCTTATGATAGAATGTGGAAGTCTGTAATAAATGGCTATCAAATGAAAAACCAGAAGTTCAACCATGGAGAAAGACTGTAACTATGGATACAGTATCTTGAGGCAACTGGATATAAAAAAGTAATTCAACTGAAACTTTAAACACCTTTCAAAACATTCTAATTTGTTTGGTTGCTTGCTTGATTTTTTATTTGGGTTTTTTTTTGGTGACATGCACAATAAATATAGACATAAAAGGAAGTGTTTAGAATGGATCCATATGAGTAGCACTACCAGTTGGAAATAACAGCAGCATTCTGGAAGAACTTGGCTCAAGCCAAGGAGACATCCTGCACAGTCCATGTTCACTTAGGGGGTGGGGGGGAGGGGGGAATAACTGTTTTAGCTTTGTCAACTGCAAGGAGCCTGTGGTGAATAGAACTATGGCTATTCTGAAATACTGGAGTTTATGATCATTCTGTATCACATTCAATTTAACTCAGCTTTTGTTTATTTCATGAGATACACAGCTCCCTCCACACCAAGATGATGAGAACAGCCAGCCTGAAAACCAGCATTTTTTTGGCAGCATGGTCAGATTAGTGAGGCAATGTTAAAGAGCCTTTTTTAAAATGGAAGACTTTAAAATAACTTTCCAATAGGCATGCTATAAATGCTGTATTTTAATTTTTTATTTGATTATGGTGAACCAGAAGCAGAAATTTCAGGCAAAATTAAAGTATTCTGATGCACGAGAGATTAGACTCCATTCCTTTCAAGGGGTCCATTCCTTCCTGTTTCTACAACCAAAGGAGGAAATTAATTTACTGATATGAAACTCCTTCCAAAGCCAAAGGATCATTTGATTTGAGGCAGAACTATGTTTTCATAGAGATACTCACAGTTACTACTGTGGATAACTTTTGTCACACTTGGACAGTCCCAACCTTCCTGCACCTGAGCTTCCTTGCCAATGACTCCTCCTTGCCTTGCTACCTCTTCCTTTTCTGTCATCCTTCTGCTATTCACAGCCAAGGACCACTCTCCACAACTTAATTCTTCTTCCCAGTGTTAGCTGTGTCTAAGAAGAGTCCAGCAGCTCAGCCTGTCTGTCTCATGCTGCAGCTTTTCAGAATCACTCGCATTCTCAGTCCTGGCATGAGAATGAGGAGGAGGAATGCACCATTACTATTAGGATTATTAGCTTGGGCACTGCGCTGCACTTCACTCACAATGCTTCTCAGCAGTTCAGGATTACAAGTGAGATGTCTAGGTTAAATGGACTGCAGATCATCCAAGAGAGAATAATTACAAGGAAAAAAAATAGCCCATATGACAGTTTTCAAGGCACAATCAGCTGTCCAGACAAAGAGAAGAGTTGAAAATAATGCCTGTATATGGGAAAGGCAGCAATGTTTGCCTTTCACAATATTAATTAACACAGTTTTAAAGCAAACAGAAAACTCCCTGAGATTGTCAGATGTTTGCTGGTTTCTCAGGTGCTGGTTTGGGTTTTCATTAACACACACACAAACATATAGAGGCTGGTTTTACCAGACAGACAGTCTAAGTAACCAAATTCTAAATCTGGATGTTACAAGTCTCTAGACACAAATTTGTTCAGTTTTACCATTTTCACACTTGCTGAGGCTTTGAAAAGCAAGTATAAATGCATGAACAGACAGAATTTGGTTAGCAGAATATTCCCTATCTCACAAAATTTGTATGTATAATACTAATGCATACTATTTTAAGTCAAATGAATAAATTGTTTAGATACTAATAGGAGTTTTATACTTTCTGTACACTCTCAAAAATGTAATTTATTTCTACCTCATCTAGTATAGATGGCTGCAGCAGCAGATCTTAAAAAAATGTTAACTGCCTTCAACTATTATGTATATATTACATTGTCCAAGCTAATGGACTAGTGTGGCATTTAGCACTGTGTACACCCTGTGTATGTTTTTACCAATATAAATATTTCCATTGTAACTAAAACAACAGTTTTTAATAAGCTCTTCTTCCACTTTAAACCTCGGTTGGAAAAGACCTCTGAGATCATAAT
>NW_010199164.1:0-377 GCF_000695765.1 Mesitornis unicolor
CGTCGTGAGGCAGAGAAAAGCCACAGGGAACATCCCTGCGCTGTTGGATGAGTAGTCTGCATTTTGGGATGCTCTCGGGACAATTAAACTGTTCCAGCCGCTTTTGCGGCGGTGGGATTGGTTTGGTTTGCAGATGCTCAGCTGCACTGGGTGGAAATCGCATCCCATCTCTAAGCGGCTTCCAAGAAACGCTGGGGAGCGGTGCCCCTGCGCCCGGCGGGGGCGTGTTCCTGGGAGCGGAGCCCACTCACCCAGCGGCCGGAGCGTCTTGCCTCTGGGCAAGCACCAGGGGAGCGACGCCGTGCCCAGGGCTCTTCCCCCCGGCTGAGGCCAGCCCGTCGCGGCCTCCAACTTATCCTGTACCCTGGCGCCGCACC
>NW_010199165.1:0-1309 GCF_000695765.1 Mesitornis unicolor
GGGAGGCGGTTAGAGTTAATCCGGATTCGCCATGAAATGTCCCATCTTGAAAAATATAAACAGGAGCAGGGAGGGCTAGGAGTGGAATGAAGCTTTTGTGGGTATGTGTGTGTGGATAAACCTTTTTTTGGTGTACAAACCTTTTTTGTGGATAAACTATTTTTTTGTGGATAAAGCTTTATTTTTGGGAGGGAGCCGGTTGGTGCCAGCGCTGCGACGGGCGGGGAACGCGGTTCCCCAGCGGAGCAGAGCTGCGCGGTTCCCCCGCGGATCCCCGCCACCGGAGCTGCCGCCGCTCCGCTCCGCCGGGGCTGGGGGAGCTTCGTTTCCAGTCTTCGGAGGGAGTGAATATAAAAGAGGAATTTATTAGCTTTCAGGCCATCAGAGGGATAAACATTGATTTTATTGACCTAATTATGGGCCAAATGACTCCTTCCATCGATCACGTAAAATACTTCATTTGGAGAAAAACAGGCGCGGGCGCCCGGAGGCGGGGATGAGAGCGGGTGGATGTGCTGCAAAAAGGGAAAGAAAAGCAAAAGCTGCAAAATGCATGGAGGGGGTTTAATGCAGTTAACGTGCCCGTCGCGCAGAAGCTCAAGTCCTGTCTCCCAGACGTTACAATGCGGATGTTTTTGCAAACTAAAGCTTTTATGTCGAATTCCAATCCGGCCAGTCAATTTGGCTAAAATAGCATTAAACAAATGGACAGCGGTTTATTTATATTCCCCCTCCTTTGTATTTTATAGACAGAAAAGAATTACTTGAAATGTATTTTACAAGCACAAGACAACACGTCGTTTCAGCCCGAGAGCGGCGATTTCTCGTAATTAGAGTGGCTCGACACTAATAAAGAAGCAGACAGGGTTTTTTTTCCCCCCTGCTTAAACCCAGCTACCGGCCCCAACGCTTTGCTGGGGGGTGGGATTGTCGTTTCGTGGCGAGGAGGGGGCGCACCTGAAGGCACCTGCCCGGGGAGGGGGGCAGAGGGGGGCGAGCGGCTCCTTTCCTGGGCTCACCAGGACGAGCAGGGCTCATGAAACGCGGTTATATTTTTAATTTTTATTCCCTTGCTGGCGGGTGACAGCGAGACCTGGCTTTGGACTTATTTGCTTGAGATTTTTTTCTTTTTTCTTTTGGGGGAGGGTAGTGGTCACTGTATTGAGGGGGAAGGGGGGCGGTGCGGGACGGGAGGTGCTTTTGGCAGGGTGTTTGCTCCTTTCTTTTGTCACCTGAAATATTACTTTTGGTGCACCTTCTCCCAGCCTTACATGTAAAGGGGAGGGGGATAAAAGAAAAAAGAAAAAGT